>NC_080061.1:14691328-14993828 GCF_026212465.1 Amaranthus tricolor
GTTTCGTGCAAATCTGATACAAATGTGGTTGTATGAAATGAAGATACCAAAGGAGCCCACACAAGGCTGCATACAGACCTCACGACACAGCAGCAAACTAGTGACTAGACCATCTTGCACGACACGTGGAGACCAAACTTGTGCATCAATGACCTAGGCTAAAGTGGAAATGGAATCTTGGTACTTGGATCTAGCTATCAAAGTCCTAAAACCATTCTAACAATCCCCGTGGACTCCTAGAAGCTAAGCTGAAGGAGGGCTGCTCGACAGTTTGCTAGATCAGAATTGTCTAAGTGTTTGTGGTTGTTTCTTGTTCTTTTCATGATCATTTGTATTTTTTGTCTGTGTCATTAATCAAAGCTTCCGCACAACATTAATCCTTGCATAACCAAGACCTTAATCAGCCCCGCTTTCGTATCAAAACCAAGTTTGAGCTACTTTATGCGCAAAAGTGTCAAAAACGGATAAAAACGCATAAAATCGCAACTTAACACGTAATTCTAGCATATGACTACGATTTTCAATTATAACCACTTCAACACAATAATATATACCAAATAGTGTTGTGTGCCAAGTTTCGTGCAAAACAAACCAAGTTTGAGCTATTTTACGCGCGAAAGTTCCAAAAACGGTTAAAAACGCATAAAATCGCAACTTAACACGTAATTTCCAACATAACTATGATTTTCAATTCTAACCACTTCAACACAATAATATATACCAAATAGTGTTGTGTTCCATGTTTCATGCATAACAAACCAAGTTTGAGCTACTTTACGCGCGAAATTGACAAAAACGATTAAAAACGCATAAAATCGAATTTGTGTACCTTTATTGCTGTCCATTTTGGAAATGTGGCTCTGGATGTAGATCCCATTTGTCCACGCACTTTTTTCATTGTGCTGAAACGTATGGGAAAAGTAATACTATTTATCTATATATATAACACTTAATTAAATCAAATTGGTAAAATAATTAATATTACGTACGCATTCAACAACGCTTTAAATTTTGTGTTGCGAGGCGGGCTTTGAGGTTTTTGTAATGAGTCGAAGAGGTGCACAGTGTTCTTTAAAGGACATATGACCAAAAGTATACAATGCAAACTACAAACGCAAATTTAAAATCAACAAATTAGAGATTAGGTTACTTTAAAAATCAAAAGATAAGTTCAATTTCAAAAATAAAGCTTACCCTTCCACATATGGAGCCACAATGAACGTGTGCTTAGATGCAATATGGAGCCACAATGAACGTGTGTTTAGATGCAAGGGAATTAATCAAAGCACTCTCAATGTATGCTGTGACGTCATCTGGATCATTTACACATTTACTACCCGAAATCGACTTTGGACAAAACCATCCAATTTTTATTGGAGGTTCGCAAGAATTTAGCTCCTCGTAAGCCGCACTAAACTCACAAATAAGAAAATTTTGTTAGTAATTCGGTTATTAAAACAATTAAACAATGCCTAACTTGTAAGATAATGAACATCACCTCATGTAGACATGGAAAAGAGCTATGTTCAGCATCTCTCCTCTCAAAAATTGTCCGATGTCACTAGGACCAATAATTACAAACGGGCTCTCTAAAAAGCAGTATTGCTCCTTCAGCAGGTTCAGAATGAGTGGGTCCTCCTCACTTATGCGAGATGCACAATAATGCAGCCATTTGCAATCTTGAGAGAGATCTTTTAGCTCCTCATCAGTCAAAATTGGAGTGTTTGGCATCGACTTTGACCCAGTCGACACCTTTGCTGAGGAACCGACCTCTCTCCAAGATCCCTTTAGACTCTTTTGTTATTTCAATTTATACGATTAAATTAGTGCGAGCATGCAATTCAAAAAATAAAAAAAATAAGGTACAAATGATTCTTACCATGTTAGTGAATCGAACCCAAGCATATGGCCATGTGACGAAACTACCTAGGGAGTATGATAGTTTCTCAAAGCTCCATGCTGGCATTGGAACCGGGAGTGAGAAATCTTCAAACCCCTTTACAATAGTTTCCACGGCCACACTGATGTGGCCACTTGTAACAGGCATTGAATGCACTGTTTGGCCCTCTTTGGTTGGCTGGACCACACCATATGCAACCTCAGTTAAGTCGCCATCACTAGCAACACCTAACTGAGTCAGCAAAAGAGAACAAGGAGTCGCCTCCTGAAAATTGTGTCGTTTAGTATAATAAGCATCATAATAAAATATTAAAACGCGTTGCAATTTAAATTAATAAGTGCTTATATATTTTAAAACTATGTACCTGTAGCACTGGCTCTGGAGTTGGCTCCGGATTTTGAGCAACGGAGTTTATGTTCTCTGGTGTGGGGTTTTTCCCTTAAGGGGTATTAGTAATGAGCTGGGGTGCTACGGGGGTAATGGGCGCGGGTGTTGGCTCGACCGAAGCATTAGGATCCCCATGTTGACTTTCCTGATCCTCGACAATCAGGTTTGCCAAGTCAACAATGGGTGCTCCCATTTTCTGCAACACGGCGGCCAACTTGGCGAGAACGTCCTTCGTAATCTCCACTCGGAGGGTTGCTACTTCATCCCGCAGCGCCGTTCAGGATTGTGTAGCAACAGACTCTTTGCCGAATGCCTTCTGTAACCCCACACGGACGCCTTCTTTTCCGACTACCCGCCCACTGTGGTCTTTCCCTAAGACCATATGCAATGCGTCAACATTACCTCTTGGGGTGAACTCCCCCGTAGCTTCTTTTTCCATCCAGCCCATCTGTTCAAATAAAAAGTGACATATATAGCAATTAGTATAAGTACATCAAAGCCAAAAATACAAAACAAATCAAGAATATACTTAATAATTTCAAAACTTATCATAGCATCAGCAACCTTCTTCGTTCGCGGATCATTAATGGTAAATTTACCACTTGCATCTCGGGAATGAAGCCCGCAATACCAATCACGCACCCGATCTCCAGCAGGAGTATTCACAGATGCGGAGGTAGTCGTAGATGAGGGCGTGGATGAACTTTGATTGGGGTATAAACCCGCATCCACCCACTCTTTTCGGACCTCATCGTACGTTTTCTGGCCCAAGCGATGGTAAAACTTCCTTTTGCTTGCAGTATCAGAAGCTTTACCACGCTTTTCCTAATTAATCAATAGAAATCGAATGTCATGTGTTAGTTTAATGACTGAATCAAAAAAAGTAAATTCAAATTGGTAAACTATAATATAATATGAAATACTTACAACTTCTATGGGAGTTGTTCTTTGGGCAACAAAGGCCTCCCAATCCCTCTTCGATATGTGACCCCATATTTCGTAGGGCATCTTCGAAGGTGCTTGCTCTCCACCTTCGTTTCCCGTTTTGACCTTTTTGGTCGTACGGGCACGGCTCTTCGTAATCCAGCCAGTTACTACCTTGGATTTGAAATCTCTGAATCTTTCAGCAACAGCTGAAAGAAACACATTCTTCTTGTCCTCATCGCTCTCGATGTGGAAAAGATTCTACAAAAAAAATTTATATTTATTACTATCAATCAAATTAATTTTAAAATGAAAATAAATGAGTAAAAATAGTAAAGTTGCTTACTATAGTATCATGCCATAGAGAGTTCTTCAAACCCTCTGGAACCTCGTTCCATGCGTGCAATATGGAAAGCTTGCGGATACATAGACCCACTTGTTTTCCATATTGCCTACGCCATTTTCCGCAGGGTTGACCCAATGTATTGTATTCCAAATGCATGGGTTCTATGACTTTTAGGTTTTTTGTAGGACCTCACGCTTTTGTTTTCTTACTGGTAGTGGTGAGAGCATCCATTGGTGGGGCGTCTTCAGTTTCAAAATCATTGTCAATCGGTGGAGCGTCTTCAGCCATACGCTC
Organism: Amaranthus tricolor; assembly: GCF_026212465.1. Classification (NCBI taxonomy): domain Eukaryota; kingdom Viridiplantae; phylum Streptophyta; class Magnoliopsida; order Caryophyllales; family Amaranthaceae; genus Amaranthus; species Amaranthus tricolor. Next base: position 14,695,180 of record NC_080061.1, read on the forward strand.
GTATCTCACAATTTGGTCTTCTTCGCTGTCATTACTACGATGCTCATTATCCGAGGTCTCAATCTCGGGGACAATTTTGTCTCTGAATAGATGCATTGTATATCAGTACCTGAAAGAGTATGAATAGAAATATATTAGAACATAAGCTAAGTAATATTAAGAATATGACTATGATTTACAATTCTAATACGTTCAACACAATAATATATAACAAATAGTGTTATGTGCAAAGTTTCATGCAAAACAAACCAAGTGCCAAAAAAAATTTAAAAAGCTTTAAATTCATACCTTGTGAATCACTTAATTCAAATGTATTCCTTCCGTGTGATCTACACGCATATAACCAACATCTACATCATCTACATCATCTTGATCCACTGATTTTGGATTGATAAAGGGAGGGGAGTCTTCAAAAGCTTCATATTCTTCCTCATCCTCAACATCACCTATTCCAAGGATGCTTCTTTTTCCCGGTACAACAATAGACCATTTTTTATCAGACGGGTCTACAATGTAAAATACTTACTTGGCTTGTGTGGCTAGTATGAATGGCTCCTCACTATCACGCAAATGAGCTAAGTCTACAAGAGTGAATCCACAAGGGTCGTCATTTTTTATGCATCGTCGATTATTATCTACCCACTTACATTTGAAAAGACCAATATTGAAAGTAGAGTAGTCAAGCTCCCATATTTCATGTACCCGCCCGTACTATACCAATTTAGCATCAACCGGCCCATGATCCTTCACACTCGCGTAAAATGTAGATGACGCAAAAATAGAAATCCCACTATTCTGTAGATACGATGACTTCTTGTCTTGACCCTCAGTCCAAAATGTGAAGCCATTGACATCGTAACCCTCATATTTGTTGACATCATCACGAGGACCAAAAGCTAACCACTTAACCATTTCGGATACACCCTTGAGTTCTTCGCATATTACTCGATTATGAAACCAATTAATAAACGTCTTGTTATGCAACTGCATCAATGCCCTATCCCCTTTAGAAGGATGTTTTGCGCGCAATATATCAAAATGCTCACTCAAAAAAGGATGAACTTCCGGAATATGATGCAACACATACAAGTGTGCTTGTAGAAGGCTTTCTCGAGGAGATGTGACGGATTTGGCGCCAGTTGTTCCTTTTCCCTCAAGCCTTCATTCATGTCTAGAGGTGGGAAGTCCAATAGGCTTTGCTATGGCCAAATACTCAGCTATAAAGTTACTAATCTCATCGTTCACAGTGCCTTGAATCATACTCCCCTCGGGTTGTGTTGGATTCCTCACCTTGTTTTGTAAAACACCCATGTGTCTTTCAAAAGGATAACACCACCTTAAAAAAACTGGACCCAAAAGCTTGATCTCACGAACGAGATGGACAATAAGATGAACCATTATGTCAAAGAAAGAAGGTGGAAAATACATCTCAAACTTACATAAAGTTACAATCACGTCGAGTTGAAGTGCATCAAGTTTAATGGGATCAAGAACTTTACTACAAATTGTGTTGAAGAACGAACATAGCTCGGTAATAGCATATGTCACATGTTTTGGCAGTATTCCACGGATTGCAATTGGTAAGAACACTTGTATCATTACATGGCAATCGTGAGATTTCATGCTTCCCAACTTCAGCTCACCATTTAGGCTCACAAATCTCTTCATGTTGGATGAGTACCCAGACGGAACCTTAATGCCATATAAACACTCACAAAATGTCCGCTTCTCTGCTTTGGACAACGTGTAGCAAGCTGGAGGCAAATAAACTTTGTCATTACTCATCTTCTTCTTACTGCCACCAACTTCATCAGCTCTATTTCTTTTCTTACTCACCTTAACATGTGCCCACAACTCCGGACGAAGACCCTTACATTCAAACCAATCTCGCACGGCCCTAACATCCTTTGTCTTACCCGGAATGTTCATGAGAGTCCCGAGTATGGCATCGCATACATTTTTCTCTATATGCATAACGTCAAGACAATGCCTAACCTGTAGATCTCTCCAATATGGAAGCTTCCAAAAGATTGATTCTTTTTTCCATAATCGGTCTTCACCCCCTTGCACTTGCCCCGTTTTACCAAATACAGTCTCAACTCCTTTAACCTGTTCATAAACCTCATAACCGGTCAACGGTCGACGAGCTACACGGTCCTCAACCTCCCCGTTGAACAACTTCTTCTTCTTACGATATTGGTGGTCTCGTGGGAGGAACTTTTGATGGTGCATGAATACGTGTTTGCACTTAGGAATCCACGTGGATTCCATGTCATCGATACATATTGGGCATGCTTTCTTCCCTTTGTTCTTATACCCCGATAAGTTGCCATATGCCGAAAAATTATTAACGGTTCATAAAAGCATTACACGCAAGGTGAACTCCTCATTAGCATATGCATCAAACACTGAAACGCCTTCATCCCACATCTTTCTCAAATCCTTAACGAGAGGTGCAAGATACACATCTATGTCATTGCCAGGTTGTTTAGGACCCGAGATAAGAAGCGAAAGCATTATGTACTTACGCTTCATACACAACCAAGGTGGCAAATTATAGATCACTAAAAGTACAGGCCAAGTACTATGTTGAGAACTAAGATTGGCGAATGGGTTCATTTCATCCGTACACAGTCCGAGCCTTAAATTACAAACCTCATCCCCAAAAGTCTTATGCAACCTATCAATACTCTTCCACTCCAGAGAATCAGATGGATGTGTGAGCAAGTGACCTTTCTTCACCCTATCTGCATGCCACCTCAAATTTAACGCATCTTTCTTTATAGAAAACAAGAGCTTGAATCTAGGTATTATTGGAAGATACCACAATACCTTAGCCGAGGGCCCTTTAGCATCCCGAGCCCCTTTACGCTTGTAGCGCGATAACCCACACCTAGGACACTCTTCTAAGTTCTCGTTTTCATTTCGATACAACAAACAATCATTTGGACACGCATGAATCTTCTGGTACTCTAAGCCGAAAGGACACATGAGCTTTTTGGCATAATATGTCGACTTTGGAAGTTCATTTCCCTCAGGAAGCATCTCACCTAACGCTTCTAATAACATTGTGAAACTAGTGTCACTCCAGTTGAACTTTGACTTAATGTTGAACATTGTCAACACTGCTGTTAGTTTGGTGAACTTTGTACATCCAGGGTACAAATTCTTTTGAGAAGCCTCTATCAATAAGTCAAAAACACGAGGACGTTTTCCTAACTCATCCTCGACTCCCTCCATCATCTCATCAACACGATCCACATCCTTATCGATATTCTCTTCATCTATCTTATACCCATCAACATGATCTACTACATCCTCATTGACATCGGCCACATTATTGACGTCCTTAACAACACTTTTCGCTTTGTAAACTCCCTCCTCACCATGCCAAACCCAAACATGATATTGAGGCCTAAACCCACGTCGAAGTATGTGCTCCCTAAGGATATCAACACTATCTACCTTTGATACAACTGACACATGACAAATTCAGATTTGTGATACTAGCATACAAGCAAAAGCAAGACCCAAACGGTTTCCATAATTTTTGAGTTTTTTCATGAATATCTTGCAAAACTTAAATGCTTAACAAATTAAAAGGAGAAAAAAAATACCTTAATGTCGTGGGTTTTGAAGATGAACAAGACCCAATTATTAAATTTCGTGGGTTTATGAACCAAGAAGATGAAGAACTTTGAAGAAACTGTTAACACAAAGTGTTTTTCGAGTTTGCAGATGAAGATGAAGAACTTTGAAGAAGAAGGCTGTTACGTTTGTCAAGATGAAGAAGAACAACGAAGCAGATGAAGAGGAAGATGAAGATGAAGCGTTTTTTCAATGGGCTTGAGAGAACGAAGCAAAGTGTATAGTGTACGTTGTAGAAGAGTTTTGTGAAAAAAGAAATGGCGGGTTTATGTATACTGCTGTGTAAATTTTATATTTTCCAACGGTTACTTGCTGCGGTCCATAGCCTCCACCGCAGCAAATAATGCTCCTCTTGTGTATATATCATATGCTGTAACGGTATTTGCTGCGGGCCCCCATGTTAACCACAGCAATTAAGCAATTGTGTAAGGGTTATTTGCTGCGGTCCCTAGAAAAACCGCAGCAATTAATGTTGCTATGGAGTATTTGCTGCGGTCACTCTATAAAACCGCAACAACTAATTGTTTTTTTTTCCAATTCTTTTTCCTACTTATTGCTGCGTATATATAAAAACCGCAGCAAATGATTAGCAGCAAATACACTTTTTTCCACTAGTGTATATATATATATATATATATATATATATATATATATATATATATATATATATATATATATATATATATATATATATATATATATATATATATATATATATATATATATATATATATATATATATATATATATATATATATATATATATTCGGATGGCATATCTGTAAATAATATGAACTTTTTCTTTCACAAAAATATGTACAACCGATAACATAATATGTACACCTTTTACCACAATATGTATATCTCAGTCTGATTTTTAGTTTTCACCACTTTGATTATTTTCACCTGATTCTGCCTATATATATATACACACATGAATATATACATTTACACACACACACACACATATAAATACACACACACACATATATATATATATATATATATATTTATATATATGTATATATATATATATATATATATACATATATATATATATATATATATATATATATATATATTATATATATATATAAATATGTGTATATATATATATATATATATATATATATATATATATATATATATATATATATATATATATATATATATATATATATATATATATATATATATATATATATATATATATATATATATATATAGGGTCGCGTTCAGGTGCAAACCACGGTTCTATGCGAACCGTGAGAACCAAAAAATGTGTTACTTTTTTACAGAAAACGTGCTACTTTTGCATAAAAACTGTGATACTTTTATTTTTAAAAAAATCTGGAATTTTTTACCAAAAAACAGTAACTGTCAGAAAAAAATACAAATCCAAAGTAACACGTTTTTCTGAAAAAAGTAACATCTTTTTATATAAAAAGTAACACCTTTTTATGGTTCTCACGGTTCTCATATAAGGATGGTTTTCATTTGAACTTCTCCCTATATATATATATATATATATATATATATATATATATATATATATATATATATATATATATATATATATATATATATATATATATATATATATATATATATATATATATATATATATATATATATATATATATATATATATATGAAAATTAGGAATATGTTAAAGAAGAAGAAAAAACACTGAAACTTGGGAGCCCCCAAACCGCAGGCATAAAAAGACCGCGAGGGGAAAAAACCATTGAAAAAGAGGACCAAGAGACAGGCCACTCAAACAAAAAGCATAGGAGTGTGCTATGCATACAACACCAACACTTTTATATCTATCACCTCACACACCCAATTTCTAATCCTAGCACCTTACACACCGATAACTCTTTATAATCACACCAAATTCACCACGAAACATCAATCAATAAATACAAAAATCATATAGTAAAAAGGATAAATAGACACTGCCCAATCCATAAAGAGCCCAATTAATATAACCAACACCAAAACCCAAGCTACAGCAGCTTGCATACTTCCTACCTCAGAACAACGTTGATATTATGTGAAAAAACATGGGATGAGATATCTTCAAAACCAAGCATTTTCTTTGCCCAAATGCGCACCCAAATTTTTAACGTGTGGTTAAAATTTGGAGAGTCAGGCACTGTATTCTCGAACTTTATTTTATTTCTCTAATACCAAAGTGACCAGATCACACAACTCACGATTAAATTTCAGAGTTTACCTTGTTTCCATTAAACACTAGTCCATTCCACGCAAAGGTAAAAGTACCACAACAATTTTTGAGGACTCCCAAAATTCCCCATCACTCTAAATTTTCATCCACATCCTCCATGAAAAATGACATGTAAATAAGATATGAGAATTTGTTTCCATCTCCACTCTACATAAGAGACACATTGCCTGACAGGCGTCGATTATACCATTTTCAACAATAGAATCAATAGTTTTTAATTTCTCCAAATTAGCGAGCCAAAAGATTAGTTGAGCTCTTGGGGGAATACTGATTTTCCATATAAAATTGATGATATGTTTGGGAAGGATAGCTACAGAAGACTCATAAAACTTGTCAACAATATCCTTAATGGGGAAATAGCAAGCATTTGACCATCTCCACTTTACACGATCTGTATTTTCCATCCGTGGTGTTATTTGTTCAATAAGGATTTTTAGTCTTTCAAGATCTTCCTTTTCCCAATCATATAAATATCTTCTCCATCTTAAATTCCATAACCATACTCCATCTTGCCGAAAATCCATCTGACAAATATAGGCATTACATTGTAAAGAAATTGCAAAAAGTTTAGGGAAAGCAGTTTTTAACGGACCTGAATCACACCAACTATCGTGCCAAAAAAGAATGGAATCCCCTTTCCCACACTCAATTGTATACCGTCTTTGATTATCTTCCTGAATTTGAGCGTATTTGTGTCATTACTCAACAATTGTGCCCGTAGGCCTTCTTTATCTGCTCCAAAAGACTCAGAAGATGCCTTCAACCCTTTGATGTTGTAGATAGATAATAGAATTCGTTTCCATAAGGTGCAATCAACCTCCGAGAATCTCCACTACCATTTGAATAATAGAATCAAATTCTTGTGCATAATGTTTCCCACACCAAGACCACCCAGGTCTTTTGGGAGCTTAATTGAAGACCATTTAATCGCAGAGATAGACATTCTCTCACCCAAAGAATCGCCCCAGAAAAATCTTCTTTGCAGTTTCAGAATTTTCTTTTCCAGGGATTTTGGCATCTTAAACATACTCATATTCTTTGACATGGATTTTGGCATCTTAAACATACTCATATAGTTGATTAGCAGGCTATTAAGTACACTTTTAATCAACGTAAGTCTACCTGCTCTCAAGAGGATTTTTTCCTTCCAAGAAGATAGCTTATTCTGGATCTTTGTCAACACAGGTTTCCAAGCAGAGCATTTATTTATGTTCTCACCAAGAGGAAGCCCAAGATAGGTAAATAGACAGTTTGAATGAAGGCATCCATTCTGCTTAGCAAGTTCACTAGCCCACACCTAATTATCAGAATTCCAAGTTATGATGTTAATTTTACTATAAAACAACTTAAATCCAGACATTATAGCAAAAACGTCCAAAATTCGAAAATAGTTCGTGACTACAGCTGTGCTCCTTAGGACAAAAATCAAGGTGTCATCCGCGAACTGAATATGTTTCAATCTAACCTTTTCTTTACTTATTTGGACCACTTCAATCAGGTTCAAATCTTTCGCCTTTTTCAAAAGGCAAACAAGGGCTTGCCTGACTAAAATAAACAGGTACAGTCATAGTGGATCACCCTGTCTTAATCCCTTTTACCATCTTGAATGGGTTTAAGGGTGTATATATAACAAGTTTAATTCGGAAGTTAATAAGTGTAAACATAATTTGATGTTGGAGGGTCATTGGTGAATTTAAGATCCAACATCGAAAATAGTAGTGTGATATTAGCAAAAGTTGTCTTTAAAGGATCTTGAGTTATATACTTAAATTATCATAAAGGTATAGTTTACATGTCGCAAAGATGGCAATTAAAATTTAAGATATTGGTCTATAAAGATTATAGACAAGATTTGGTAATAATGCGAACTCCTTATACATGATCCTAGTGGGTATTGTTGAAGTTAGTCAATGCTGGAGTTGTTACTATTGAGGTGTTGTGCATAGCATTTATGTTGGGAATTTATGTTTGAGTTAATACTTAAAAGGATTCTGCTTTAGAGATTTGGATGAAGAATGCAAATTGATGTTTAATTAAGGTTATATTAAAATGTTGCATTGAAGGATATGTTACAAGCACGTGCGTTAGACTTTGGAGGTCTTGAGAGGATTTACGAGATTTGATTGAGTTTTCACATAATAATAGCTATCATTTTAGCATAGAAATAGCACCAATTGAGGCATTGTATGATCGTAGTTTTTGTAGCTGGTATGTTAGGATAATAGTTTCCATGTTGTAGCCTAGAGACCACCCTTGATTCAGGATGTGTTTGAACAAGTCCAATTGAAACGTCAGAGGATAAGAGCAAGCCAAGATAGATAAAAGAGCTATGTAGATGTGGGACATACACCTATCGAGTTTCTGGTTAGGAATAAGGTGTTCTCTTTAACTTCACCAACTAGAGGAGTTATCGCGTAGATTTTTTTAAAAGTTTTGGTTACTACATGGAAAACCCAAAACCTCATAACTGACACGGGAAATTTCCCTAAATTAAATTAATACAAGTCTTTGATATTTTATAATAATATTGATAATGATGACGCATAACTATTTACAATAATTAAATTAACAATAATAAAATACTCCTATAATTAAAATATGTAAACAAATATGTAGTTTCATACTTCCATAATATAGTTGGAATACACGGACACGCCACTGAACCTGCGTGTCGCGTGTCGGACACGGACACGCGAAAATCCGTGTCCGACACGCCAAATGAAGTGCCCAATATTTTAATATTTTTTCGAATACGCGGACACGGTAAGGACACGGAAGGGACACGGCAAGGAGTCAAGGACACGTTTTTTTTTTTTTAAAATTTATTTTTTATTTCTACATGGTGTTGCCCCACCTCCATTCCCATTTTTTTGTATATCCTCTTTGAATATTTGTTAATGTTAAATTATTAATATGTTATTTGTTAATCTTAAATTCATAATCTTAGTGTTTGTAATTTGAATTTTGAAAAGTTGAAAAATTGTGAGTTTTATGTTTTTAAAGTGTTTATTTACATATATCAAATGAAAGATTGTAAAATTATCTTTAATTTGATATATTTATTATATTACCATTTTCGTGTCCCCGTGTCCGCCATTTTTAAGTTGGCGTTTTTCCCGTACCCGTGTCGTGTCCGTGTCCGGTTTAACCTAGTAATGTAGTGAGGGAGTAACAATATGGCTGTTTCCAATTCTTTCTTTATTGTGTTGTCTCTGCTTTCACTTGTATGCAGACTACTACCTCACCACCGCAGCACCACATCGTCCGCAACAATGTAAAGCGAGGTGATTTTTAATCCTCTATTCTTAAGCTGTTAATCAAAATGCTAATCGAACGAAAATCTTTTGATTATATTCTGATATCATATATAGTCATTGGTTTCTAAGTGTTTCAATTATTGGAATCAAACTTGCTGGATTAAGTCGGTGAACATAGCAACCTGCGGCCTGCCACCTTCATCCTTCAGTCCTTCACCGTCAACCTGCCGCAGCCACTGATCGGCCCACCGACAACTTGCTGCAGCCACCATTTACAGTATATACTCTTCTTCTTTTTCGTTCTTTCTACAACAGTTTTAAATTTGTGCAATTGTTATAGATTGCTCATTTATTTGAATGTTATTTGTTTATTCATGATTGATGATTATACGATACCCAATCCACATTTGTTAATTAATTTAGGGTTTTTGGTTTAATTGGTGGTAAATTTATAAGTTTAGGGTTTTATATTTAATTTTTTAGGGTTTCATATTTAAGTTATTGGAATTCATTAGTTTCAATTGATAAGTAATTTAATTCTACAATTGATTTGGGTAATTTGTTTGATTTAATTTGTTTCAATTTGTTTTCTTAATGGCAAATTTCTTTTTGATTGAATTTGTTTCAATTTGTTTTTTTTTTTCAATTGGGTATTGTATATATGTATAGCATTTCTTATTTTCTTTTGATTTGATTAACTGCAAATTAAGTATATGGGTATATATGTACTCTTGACTTCAATTTGAAACAATGGGTATTGACTAAACCTGTCAAACAGGTCGGAGGGGTCGGGTTGTATAAAAATATTTTCGGGTTCGGGTTGAACGGGTTTAAAAAATTACGGTTTCGGGTTTTGACTACCTTGTTTAATACCCTAAGTTGTCGGGTTCGGGTTGACCCAATGGGTTTTGCACTTTTTTGAAAAAATAATTTACGTCAATGATAATATATTAATATGTATATGTACCTATTACGATAATATATTAGTATGTACCTATTACGATAAAATTGTAACTTATATAGAGTACATATCAAAAGTTGCATGAAACAGAAAATAAAATTAGTTCTTCAAACGACACTCACATATGGTAACCTGCCTCTTGTAGAAGATGAATCAGATCTTCCAAATATCCTTAAATTAGTACTTAAACCAGGAAAAAAGCTATAATGAGAACCCAAAACTTCTAATAGAACAAATGGGGTTAGGCTGACTGTCATTATAATGAGAACCCAAAAAAACCACAAAAAAAAATGACAGCAGAAGAACAAGGCTCAAAACTCCTAATAGAATAGGAAAAGAAAAAAGAAAGTAAAAGTAACCTAATACCCAGAAAGACCATAGAGAACTAGTGATCTGTCATGTATGACAGGGATGCTAGCTAGTATTTCCAGAAGACAACATTACCATCTCACTATAGGCATAAGGAAAGATGTAACAAAAAAGAGAGCACTCAAAAAGGTCAGGTAATTATTAATTCTAAACCCATGTATGAGGCCAATAAATTAAAACCAATATGATGATCAAATAGCTCAATGGAGACTACAGTAGATAACAGCCGCAAGTGCAACTACAGCCTTTTGCAATTCTGGGATTCAAATGTTTCAATGATGACAGGGCACAAGTAATTTCAGGGTGTTATAAACAAGCTGTGTTGCTGCCAAAGCGCCGCCCTGCATCATAAATAAACTTGAAATACCAAGAATTTTTTCTGATGCATCTCTAACAGATGAAGTTATCTGATATGAATGTTCAAATTCAGCCTCTATCACATGATTGACACCACAATTGACCTAATTATTTATAGCATCTGCTACCCAGGTAATTTACATAGGCTATATACAAAAAGTATAAACTCTAATCTGAGCTATGATGCGAAAGAAATATCTTTTAATCAATTAGAACTGAAAAGAAGTGTGTACAACAACATGAGGATCACAGGAGAACCAAGATCAGAATAGAAATTAGCATAACAATTAGAAGATTAAACATTAATAAAAACTTTTTATAGAATAGAAAATTCCAAAATAGAACATTCTCTTCAATAATCCAACTCATAAAACTACATCAAAAAACCTAGAACGGATCAGGATACAAAAATTCATTCAAATGAAAACCAAATCCCTAAAAAAATAATAATAAAAACATAAACGACTTCAAATAACATCAATTAAACGTAAAACGATTTTCATTACTAATTGGTGGTAAAATCTTCAAGCAACGCTGATAGGTTGCTGTTTAGGAGGCTGAAATTTAGAATTATTCTTATTATCAGCAAAATCTTCGAGATTGTAAATGACGGTAATATAAAGAGTACAACTAGGGCAACGAGCAAATACACTTCCAAAATGGAAAACTAAATTAGAAAAAAGAAAATACACAGACTATTATCAAACAACAAAAACCAAGCACCAAAATATAGTTAAATTTAAACAATTTCTTCGAAATTGTTAAAACCTCGAAGAAACTGGAACCTACACGCCCAGAAATTCGCGAGGAATTCGAAGAAAACATCGATTCATACTGAAATTGCCAGAATCCGAATACGCAAACTAAAATTAACTACAAGTCAACAAGTAAACAAATGAAATTGGTACTTCAAATTACCTTCTTGAGGAGTGGGAGATGATGAAGAAGAAAAGAATTGTCCAAGAGGTGATGGCGAACACCCTTTTCGTGGGAACGGAGGGCGGCGGCGGCTACTACTTGAAGCTCGACGTCCCATAGATTTAGGGCTGATGATGACTGGGAACGGAGATGATGAAGAAGAAGGAAGGCTGAGGATGAAGAAGAAGGAACGATCGCGTGAGGAGTGAGAATGAAGAAGACTGCAGATTAGGGCTGGCTGGAATGATATGAGGCTGAATTGCTGAAATGAAATGAAGGATGAAGCGCCTTTCCTCTTTAAATTTTTAATTTTAAGGGTTAAACCCGACCCGACCCGTTTTTGACCCATTTTTTGCGGGTTTAAAAAAGCGGGTTAAACGGGTCACTTTTTTAAAATATTTGTTCAAAACCCGCTTTTTGCGGGTTGGGTTTTTTGGGTTTAGCGGGTCGGGTTCATAATTGACAGCTCTAGTATTGACTGCTCTTGACTTGGTCAGAAAACTTGTGGAAAGTAGTTGGAATTAGCTTTTTAAGCTAATATGATTTGAATGTCTAAGATGAATTTTTAGACTATTATTTTTTAATCATTATGATTTTCCTTTGTTATTGATATTAAATTCTGTGTTTTCAAGTTCAGCTAATTAGTTTTTGAGATATGTACACTGTATAGGGCATGTTTGAGAGTCATGGATATACTTTATGATGTAGATGCTAAGCTTTAATTGGATGAATAATAGTAAAAACTAGATTCTTCGATTTGTCTATGGGTATTGATATTGAATTCTAAGTTATTTATGTTTGGCTGATTATTTTTTTGAAATTAGTGTAGTGTTTTTTTGAGAGTCATGGATGTACTATATGATGTAAAAGCTAAATTATAGTTTTTAGTGAACTTTTGGTGCAACACTTGAATTATAGTTATGAATTGGTGTTGGAAATTAAATATACTTTTCTAATCCATGAAGTGGGAGGCTATGATAATCATGTACAGTTTATGAGATATGAGTTTTATAAGAAACCATGATCAATAATAATCGTTCTCTAGTTTTATCAACCTAGACTGCAAACCAAATGAGTAGAATTGTTATGTTGATTTGAACGCTTGAAATTATAGTGATGGCCTCATGTTGCTTATATTCGACTGTTAATCAGTTCTCTTTTTGTGATATCACTATATCTAATGAAGAGTGACTATGCAGGTTTTTTCATACATAGGGTTAGCTGAGAAGGACAAAGTTACATTTTGAGCCAGTGATTCATCAGTTGTGAGAATTTTTTATTACAGTTTGATGATTCAACTTTTGTTGTCTAACAGGTATTATAAATTTTGCAAACGCCTCAAATAACTTGTTCTCTATGGACTTTCTCTTTTCCTCCGATTTTATCAAGAAAAATAAAATTTCGACGGGTGCAGTTTAAAATGTTATTTGAAAGCAGATGGGATATGTTTGTCCAGAGGCATATTGAATTGTCATTTTGGAACGTAGAAGCATTCTTTCATTAACAAGACATAAATTCTGAGACATGTTGAGTGCCAACTATGTACTAGAATTGGGATATCCAAATTAATACTTCTCAATTATAAGTTCCTTTTTATGGCTTTCATTCTTTCTATATTGTCATTCACACTTCCACTTTCTTCCATTTTTTTCTCTTTTAGTAAATTGTATTGGATTTCTTCTACTCTCTTTCTCTACCTTATTTGTGTTTGTTTCACACTCTTTCTCCCACCATCTCCTTGTTCCCATATCCTTCTAAAACATCGGTTTCGGAATGGTGGAGTGTTTGTTGACTAAGAAATTATGTTAAATTTTATCTTGAGGAAACTTTGAGTTGTCAAATTTGCTCTAATTTTCTAGATAAAAAAGTGTCTCAATTTGAGGGGTTAGAAGAAGTATGTATGTTTTTCCCTGTTTGGATTACAATGGGGTTGGGAATAACTTGGGATAGGGAAAGGGAGATAAGTTATTTGAAGAATGTAGAACTATTTAATAGCGTAATTCCTTAACGTATCTTTGAAAAGTTGCTTGATATTATTTTCAATTGAATCATACTTTAGGAATCTTGTCTTTTTGCTAAATTTTCTAAATTTTTGAAAGATGTTATTTTGTAACAAATGATGCTGCGTAGAATGAGTGTGTATTTCTTAGCCTTACTGTTGTCATCTAAAACAATGAATCATGGGACCTCACTGTTTTCTCTCATTCAAATTTATGATAAATTGTTTGCTCCGCTTAATTTTCGTTCCCGTCTTTTTCCTTTCGTTCCTCCTTTTTTCTACTATTCTCTTATCCAATGTGTAAGCGTTTGAATTTGTTCCAACTTGCGAACCTTTATTCTTATTTTTACCTCAAATTGAGAACTATTTGACCATCTTTTTAGTAGATACTTTGCTTTTTCATAGAGCATTTCTTTTGTTTCTTCTTGTGGATGTAATAATTTTTGATCTATTGATTATGTGACTATTGACTAGAATAAGTTCAAGCATTGAGATGTTTCGTTGTGATGACTCTGTCATGACTCAAGTCAAAGGGTCCAAGGGTATTATCGACATTTCATATTAATTAGTCTTGGTATTTTTGTAAATAGATTAGTTGTTATTTTTGTAGTAGTCTCTTGGGGCTTAGGCTATATATAGAGCCACCCTTGTAATAATTCATGAGTTTTGAATTAATGATTGATAAAGGTGTTCTTTTTGGGAGTTAGTGGGCAGACTCGAAGTGTCCATACTATCGGTTTCGGTAACGGGTGTTGGCCGATCTATTACAATGGTATCAGAGCGGTACGATTCCGGTGATTGGAGACTCGCTGGCGACGACCGGAGTTCAAAAAATAATCAAGAAGATGATCTTGATGGGTTTCTTGAGGGTTTTGGCCCTGAAATTTCTCCTTTAGACATGCTTTAAAGTTCAAAGGGATGTCCAAAATGGTTTCATCCAATCATTCAAACCCACATCCACCAATGAAATTTATGAAAAGTTGGGAAAAGGGATTTGTGAGATTTGTGATGAACATTTGATGCGGATCATGAATGTAGTCACAATGGCATTAATGGCATTTGATCCGGAACATTCACCCCCCACTCTACATTAAGGAAGGAAAGATGAATTATTGGCATTTGTATTCCATAAAGAAAGAAAAGAAGATGTCTAGAATGAGAGTATAAAGGTTGAAGATAAGGGGAAGCAGGTGAGAAAACTGGATAAATGTAAGGTTCAACTAATAGATTGGAAGAGATATTGAAGAATCAAGAAGGCGACCTAAGAGTAATGAATAAGATAAAGAGAAGGTGGAGCAGAATGGGTAAGACTACCCTATTGCTAAATAAAAGAAAAGACAGAAAAAGAAGAATAATGAAGAAGAATGGGAAATCAGGAAAAGAAAAGGTCAAAAATAAAAAAGAAAAGCAGAATGTATATGAGAAAAGGGAGGATAAAGAGAAAAAAAGAAACCAAGGTAAGACACAACAATAGAATTAAGAAAATAATAAACAAGGTTCAAGAAAGAAGAAGCAAGAAAAGAGAGAGGATATTGGATGTTCATGATGGTGGTTCGGGGGGGGGGGGGGGGGGGGGGGTGGTGGGGAGGGGTCCAGGTAGGTGGCGCCGGAACACTGCAAAAACTTGGGAGGCGGCGACGACAGTGGCGGCATGCGTGAAATCGAAGAAAAGGGCGAGGAAAATATTAGTTTTTGGGGCATTGAGAAACTAGAACGAAGGGGAAGAAAGGGGGAGTTGAATTAGGCTCCATCGTAGTGCAGGAAATCGCCGAAAAATGATGGTGGGAAGCTGGCAAGAGAACGGTCGAGAGGAAAGATGCTTGGAGCACCGGTAAAGGAGATGATTTAAGGTTGGGTTTTCTGTATGAAATGACGGTTGGGCAGCACTATTTTGGGGTCGTTGGAACTTTCTGGCGTATGGGCGGAGTTCTCTGTAAGATTGCTGGCGCTGTGATGACTGCTCTTTGGGAAGGGCGGGTCGCCATGAACAGGTGGCAGGTAACTTGTGTGAGAAAGGAGTTGAAATGGAAGGCTTATTCTTTGAAGGTTCAATAGATGGAAGAAGAGAGAAGGGGAAGGGAGATGGCGGCAGTTGGAATGTACGATGTAAGAATTGTCGAAAATTAGACAGGTGAGAAGGCCGGGTACGGCGGGTTCACCGAAAAATTTGGCGGCTGGTCAGCTTGTGGAGGAAGTGGGGAAGAAAGATTTATTTCTTTTGGGTTTCTGAGATGGTAGGAGAGAAGTGGGATATGCAGGTTGTGAAATTTCAAACAGAGAAGATGAAAGGGAAATTAGGGTTTGCTGCTGATGATGTCACGGATGAAGACATCAACGTCATCAATGTTGATGTCTTCCAGCCTGATTAGAATTTGGGCCATTTTACCCTCTTAAAATTCGTTTTTTGGATTTTCAGCCCATTATAAGATATCATCACTCCATATTTTCTCAGCCCACTCACTTCTTTAAACCATCTCTTGAAAACCTTCAATCTTAAATTGCCATAGTTGGAATTATACACAGTAATGATGTGTGGAACACATTTGAAGACTAACTCCTGGACACACAAGGCTAATTTTTATCCACCTTGAGGGCAAGGTGGAACTTCAGGCGGTCGGTAATGTCATGACGGGTCAAAGGGTCCAAGGGTATTATTGACATATCATATTAATTAGTCTTGATATTTGTAAATAGATAAGTTGTTATTTTGTAGTAGTCTCTTGGGGCTTACACTATATAAGTATATATACCCTTGTAATAATTCATGAGTTTTGGATTATTGATTAATAAAGGAAGTGTCCTTTTTGGGAGTTAGTGGGCAGACTCGAAGTATCCATACTATCGGTTTCGGTAACGGGTCTTGGCCGATCTATTACATTTCTTGCATCAAGACTGCCCCCACTCCTGTCCCACACGCATCCGTTTCAACCACAAATGTCTTCCGGAAGTTTGGCATCGCCAAGACTGGCACCTGTGTCAAGACTGGCATCCGTTTCCACCCGAACGCGTCCTTCTTCAACTATTGGTAAGCTCTTGAGCAATTTGAGCATACCCCTTCACAAACCTCCTGTAATACCCTGTCAAACCAAGAAACCAACGCAATTCCTTGAGATTCCTTGGTGTTGGCCAATTCACCACGGCTGCCACTTCCTTGAGATTCTTTAAACATCATGATTCTCCCTCTATTCCTCCTATTTTGAGTTGTAGTTTTGTAATAGATCGGCCAAGACCCGTTACCGAAATCGATAGTATGGACACTTTGAGTCTGCCCACTTACTCCCAAAAAGGACACTTTCTTTATTAATCACTAATCCAAAACTCATGAATTATTACAAGGGTGGCTCTATATATAGCCTAAGCCCTAAGAGACTACTACAAAAATAACAACTAATCTATTTACAAAAATACCAAGACTAATTAATATGAAATGTCGATAATACCCTTGGACCCTTTGACTCGAGTCATGACATTCGGGTCAAAGGGTCCAAGGGTATTATCGACATTTCATATTAATTAGTCTTGGTATTTTTGTTAATAGATAAGTTATTTTTGTAGTAGTCTCTTGGGGCTTAGTCTATATATAGAGTCACCCTTGTAATAATTCATGAGGTTTGGATTAGTGATTAATAAAGGACGTGTCCTTTTTGGTAGTTAGTGGGTAGACTCGAAGTGTCCATACTATCGGTTTCGGTAACGGGTCTTGGCCAATCTATTTTAGACTCGTGAAGTTAATACTCTTCTCACATTCTTTTTTCTAAAGCATTAAACCAACTCCGGTTTCTAATTCTTTATCATGTTCAATCCAAGTTTTACTTTTGCTTGGCGTTAGAGAAAAGATAGGAAAAGAAATTTGCAAAACCTAGTTTCTATATTTATATTTAATAAAGTTTTTTGTTGATTATAAGAAACAAGAAAATATTGTTTTGTCAAAGGTCATGGTGCAAAAATGGGTAATAGATCAGGATAAATAGCACAAGCAACTTCTATACTTCAAATATGTTCGAAATATCATCAATCCCTTCAACAATTAGCATGCATATTCAGCTTTCATCTTGTTTTCCTAGTTTTATGTATTTTAATGAACTTATGGAGGTCGTGACACAAGGGAGTTTGGCATGTGAAGATGAATATTTTCGAACTGTAAAGCAACAATCTCATTTCTCTTGAAATAGATACAAACGCTCTTCCGTTTAGGAATGTTCATGAATTGATTTTAAAGTTTTCCTCACTAACACATAACTCTAAAATCCTGATTGTATTAATGTCACTCTATACGTTAAAGTTTTCACACACTATATTGTCATATCTAAATCTTTACCCATCAATTGATGAACGACTTTGCAATAATAGTATTAATCTAAAAAGATAGATATTTACAAAAGATAGATTATTAAAAGATAAAAGATATTTAAACTAAAAAGATGAAAGTTAGAAACTCAGAAAGATAAGACAACCTAAAAGTTAGAAGATAAATAAAAGATAATAACTAAGTTGGTGAAGTTGGCTAAGACTCATGGAGTCCTAACACGCCAACCTTGTCATTAATTTGGCCATGACTATCTAGAGTCTTCCTCATGCTCAATCGTTACATGCATTCAACCTTTACACACTATACTTCTGTATGCACCATACTCCTTTGAACACACACAACCACATTGCCAGACACGAACACCCTATGCTTGTAGCCTTTTACCTCTCGCTTAGCTATATTTGACACGTGTACACTGATCCTATGCGTACTAGGGCTCTTACATTGAGTGCTATAAGGCACATGCAACCGGTGAAACAACTTTGCGTCCATACAACATTGGAACCTAAATCACCACAAATGACAATAGACCTTTATTTAACAATAAGTTGATGATAAGTAAACATGTTCCACATAAAATCAATCGTATTAAGGACATAGGTGGAATCGATGTTTGCAATTTTATCTAAACCCTTTTGGATAGTGACAGTGGACACTAGCAGATGACCCATGAAGAGATCACCACACCTGCTTCACATGGAGCTTCTTTCATGTATGTCCTTTTCTTATGTGGTGTTGACCTATATTAATGGTCCCTTTTCAACTTTTCCCAAGATGTATACAAGGAAATCCTTCAATGTAATAGATTGAACTACTTGATAACATTGGATATGTTAGGAATAAGGAATGGTGTGAGGCTAAATGGGTAGTGACGTGGTGGCATCAATGGCATGGTTGCTATGTTGATGTATTTAGGTGATTCTTCTCCGAAGGGAATAGATTGGTGATAAAATTCTTTGGTTGGGATCTTAGGTTGTTTAATACCTGCAAATGAAGAGTTTTTTCATCATGGTTGTTGTTACACGCCATGAGAATCTCAATCTTTGTTTGATGAAAGCGGTTGGCTTATACAGGCAATTCACTGTTGTGCTTACCATAGTGCAAAAATGTGATTTCAATCACAATGCGGAAATGAACATAGTGATGCGGTAATGGGGATGATGTGGTTGTTGTACCGCTTAATATCAGCCTTACCAATGAAACTTCTTGGCACGATCTAAAACGCAATTTTTTGTACACCTTTACAATGCGGGTCATACTGTTTTGGTAAAAGATGAAAACTTCAGGATACGACTAATACAATATAATGCAACCTTGTTTGTGTACTATGGTGCTCACTAGTCACTACAGTGTTGGGTGAAGTGAAGCTTGATGGTGGTGATTTTTGTTGGTGTTACTCGAGCACGTCTAATATGAAGACCATAAATAATGCTTTATTGACTAAGAGGGTGTTTGGTATAATAGTTCATTGGATAATTTTTGCACAAGTAAAAGGTTGGATGGTTAAACTATTTAATGCTAGTGTTTGGTAAATAGTTGAAATAACTTATTATTATGAATAAGTTATTTTCAAATAAGTTGCTCATAGTAGCGGGTTCCAAATCAGCTTGTCAAATTAGTTGATTTATCAGCTGGTCGAATCTGCCACCCCAATCAGTTACCAGCTATCATTTGCTAAATACCCCTCAAGTAAAAGGTGGTATACTGTTAAGTTTTCTGTGGTTTCTATGTAGCATTGGTGCTGACTAGACAAATCTATGGACAACTATGGCTTTCTATAACCCATTTGCCTATGGTGCGTGACAAGGTTGCACATGAGGTGTAAAAGGAAAGTTTATAATCGGAGTATGAGACAGCACAACAAGTATGACCTTGTATGAAGTTATCTGTGGTAGTTTGACATTTTTAATGCAGATTAAGTGGCAGACTAAAAGTTTACACTATGGTGGTTTAGCAAAAAGTATACTAATTAGACAAAGAAATAATAATTAGGAGTCATAACAATTTTTACCTTATAGAATCCTATTCTACATAAGAAATTCAGTATAAATTATAATTTTTGGTGGGGCCTAGGCATTCTCGTGTCCCAATGTTGGTTGGCCACTTAATGCAATGCAAGTTTTTTTCAAAGTACTTCAGATTATATAGCAATCGAAACACGTAAAGTGTTAAATTCTGTTGGTTTTGGGGAAAATTTGTGGACTATGTCCAAGTGTTTGCCGCGTCTTAAGAAATTATGTGATGTTGTGTTTGTTTAGAGCTTCAAGAGGTCTTAGGCTAGGGGATGCCTTCACACCATTCCTATTTTTTTAGTTGTGGATGTTCTTGGTAGACTAATACTGAGAGGGGTGGACATGAGGTTGATAGAATGAATAACGGTTGGAAAAGAAAACATCATTTTTAGTCATCTTCAATATGGGTGTTGATTTATACGGTGATTGAGATTCTTTTTCTTTACCAAAAACCCGCTTAAGATGAACTTATCTATACCAGAATATTTTTTACATCTGAATTATGAAATGAACTTGATATTCCCCTATAAGTATTTATTAGAAATGTGACAAACGTCTCAATTTATTGGAGCTTATTCTTTTTTGTTCGAGAATAGACTACTGGCTACCTGCACCTCGAGGTCAAAAATTATGCTGCTTGAAGCAGTCTTAACATTTCCGTCTTAAAGAGAAATGTAGATGATTCTTTTTTTGGAGGTGGAGAGTGGGTCTCATTTTAGTAAAGAAAATGTCTATGGTTGACAGTAATTGTGCTCTTGTTATGATGGCTTACTATCAGATAAGCTTTGGCCTTTTTTATGCTTAGAGGCTGTGAATCTGCTAGTGGTTTAATTAGCATCTGGACCCTGTATCTTCTATTATTGTGAACAACAGACTATGCAAATAATGCATTGCTTTTATGGATCGGCTGCATGGTGTCTGTCTTGTCTTAATAGTGACGGGCAGCTGATGAGCACACACTGGATCTTAAAAAAAAGGCTGAGATTTAGCAGCCAACTGAAGATACATCAAGATGATGCAAGTTTATTTAGTTTTGGGAATTCGAAAAGAGAACATAGAAATTGAGAACACTTATCTGAATTATGAGGGAGCAGTTTAAAAGGTATTTCTTAAATTTTGATGGATGCAGTTTTGAGGCTTCTAAATCTGGATTTCAAATCTTTTGGGGGATTTGGTTCAGAATTTACTACTGTGTTTTAATAATATTACTAACATATGGAAGGTGTACGCATTTTCTGTAGTGTGCTCCCTACAAATTATAAAATAAACACTTAATGCAGCAACGCTGTACATTATATCCAGATCAAGAATTCTGGATATCTTATCTGAATTTTTGGATTTAGATAATATGGAGTGGGTATCAGAAGATATCCCATACATATTGTACTTGTAACATTTTGGATTCTCTGAATTAAGAGGTGTACTTTTAACAGTTATGTAGTTCAGAAACCCAAACCCCATCCCATGCTCCTCACCTAAGCTTCTTACTTCCATTTAATTTCTATTCCTAAGCCTCCACTGCCTCGTGCTTTGTTGTAAGGGTCATTTTTACTTTTTTGAACAAAGTTCATGTGTCTGAAAGTGAACAAGATCAGGTAGGTGAAGTGTTGCTCTCTTTTTTTATTAATTTTTATATTTAATATCATTCTTTAAACATCATGATTCTCCCTCTATATCTCCTATTTTGAGTTGTAGTTTCTAATCAATTTCAAACTTGAAGGGTTTAATAATTGGATTTTTTAGGTATATATTGAATTCAATTGAGATTTTGATTTAGTTTCCACACAAAATTTAGGGGAGGAAACTTATTTGAGTCACTTAGTGAACTGTAGTTATTATAAATTTGGTCTGTTGGTAGCAATTGATGAACTTGTAGCCTTATAATTGCTGCCGCCGTTTCATGTTTTGCTTTGTAGTTGCTCTTTTTTCCCTGATCTTTGTGGTAGATGCCGATTGACAAAGATGACGATTCATATTTAATTATATCTTTTATTATTTTTTAAATTCCGAGTGGGCCCCACAAAACTCATAATATTGTTTCACCATTTAATAGAATTATTTTGCTTCTTTTTTTCCAATCTCACATGTTTGTTTGGGTAAGAGTCGCACTTATTTGAGGGTAGTTGTTGACTATGGACGAGTATAGTAAATGACTAATTGATAGGCTAACAATATGAGGCCAAAATTTGAAAAAGGCAACAAATAAAACAGGTGCGTGTTTGCGTTTTGGATACGGAAACCAGGACATCCAACTCAAAATTCATGGTATCTGACAAGGCAGATATCTGTAATCCAGATCGTATTTTGGAGATCCGAGTTCAAACATCTGTCCAATAATGAAAATACACTGCCCTAGTGCTGTCCGTTCTTTATGGAATGCTGAGTTAACATTACATTAATTACCTAATGAAAAGAGATTTTTCATTTGATGTTTGGTAATTTGCAGCCAAAACTAAATTGTTGGTGTTAAGGCTTTGGCGTTTTTATTGATGTTTGGTAATTTACTATCCAGAAAGTAGTCTAGACTATTTGCACTGAATGCTGTCAATGTCATAATTTGTGTTGCTATTTTGCTGAAATAAATCTCATTGTCACGCTAACTTTCGATTGTTGATCTTTGTTGATTTACTATATAAAATATTTTTGGACTTATTATTGCTGAATGCTGTCACTATTTGTGCTATTATTTTTCTGTCATAGTTTTCATTGCCATGCTAACTCTTGATTATGTCTCTCTATGTTTTTTGTTATGGCTTTTGGTTTTAGTTTGCTAATTTGTTCATTGTTGATTTGAGTCTTGATTTTTGTTTATTGCAGATCATCACCATGTCAGGCTAGATTTTGGCTAAGTGTTTGGCGCTGCTGCTTGTCTATATCAACAAGTTCAAATCACTTGCAGGCTTCATTTAATGGCTCTGAGCATAACGTTAAAAAGGTGGACATTGAGCATCTATTCAGATTTTGCTTCAATGCATGCAATCTTAAGAGAGTCCACGCTCTTCTTGTGGTTTCTGGAACAACCCAAAGTATCTATGTTAGCACTAGGCTCATTAATCTTTATGCTTATCATGGAGAATTGGCTTTTGCTCGAAGAACTTTTGATCAAATCACATCAAAAGATGCTTATACTTGGAATTCGATGATAGCTGCATATGTGCGCACTGGCCATTCTTGCAAAGCTTTGAAATGCTTCAATGTGTTTATGTCATCTGCTGAGGTTCCACCAGATAATTACACATTCCCTTCTATCCTGAAGGGTTGTCAAAACCTAATGGATGGAAAGAAAATCCACTGTATGGTTCTCAAAGTTGGTTTCATGTGGGATGTTTTTGTGGCTGCTTCCTTGATTTATGTGTATTCCAGGTTTGGTTTTGTGGTTGATGCACAAAATGTTTTTGATACTATGCCATTCCGGGATTCGGCTTCTTGGAATGCTTTGATTTCTGGATTTTGTTTGAATGGCAATCTGGAAACAGCACTAGACTTCGTCTATCAAATGAGAATCAATGGAATTAAGTTAGATCCTGTGACTCTTGCTAGTATTCTTCCTGTTTGTGCTTTTGTTGGTGATTTCCCAAGTGGTATGATGTTTCATTTATATGCCATTAAGCATGGTCTGGAGCATGAAGTATTCGTTTCAAATGCTTTGATTAATATGTATGCAAAATTTGGTTATCTGCAGCATGCTCAGGAGGTTTTTGATATGATGCTAGTTAAAGACATAGTTTCATGGAACTCTATCATTTCTGCGTGTGAGCAGAATGAAAATGCTATTTCTGCTATTAGATTTTTCAGAGAGATGCTGTGTCATGGACTACAGCCAGATACATTAACACTAGTAAGTCTTGCTGCTAGTATTGCTCAACTTGGGGATTGCCAGAATAGCAGATTGATTCATGGGTTTATCATAAGGAGAGCTTATCTTATGGGCAATATTATAATGGGAAATGCAATTCTTGACATGTACGCTAAACTAGGGATCTTAGATTATGCACATAAGGTCTTCCGTGGAATGCCTAGAAAAGATATTATTTCGTGGAATACTTTGATCACAGGCTACTCTCAGAATGGCCTTGCTAGTGAAACTATTGAAGCATTTTCCGAGCTGGAAGCCTGCACAGATTTAACTCCAAATCAAGGCACCTGGGTTAGTGTGCTGCCAGCTTATTCTCATCTTGGGGCTTTGCAACAAGGCATGAAAATTCATGCTCGTGTCTTTAAAACGTCACTCCACTTGGACACATATGTGGGTACCTGTCTTATTGACATGTATGGGAAATGCGGTAGATTGGATGTTGCATTATACTTATTTTATGAGTTGCGGAGAATGAGTTCTGTGTCCTGGAATGCTATTATATCCTGCCATGCGATACATGGGCATGGTGAATTTTGCATTAAGCTCTTTGAAGAAATGCTTCAGGAAGGTGTGGATCCAGACCACGTAACTTTCCTGTCGTTACTGTCTGCCTGCAGCCATTCAGGACTTGTCGACAAAGGTCAATGGTACTTCTATATAATGCAGGATAAGTTTGGAATCAAGCCTAGTTTAAAACACTATGGTTGCATGGTAGATTTGCTTGGCAGAGCTGGGTTGTTGGAGAAGGCGTGTAATTTCATCAAGGATATGACTCTGCGGCCAGATTCTTCTGTTTGGGGAGCGCTTCTTGCTGCTTGCCGGACACATGGAAATGTAGAATTGGCTAAATATGCTTCAGATCAGTTGCTTTCTGTTGATTCAGCAAATGTAGGATACTATGTTTTGATGTCGAATATCTATGCAAATGTGAGGAAATGGGAAGGGGTCAATGAGATGAGATCATTGGCTTTGAACAGAGGATTAAAAAAGACTCCAGGTTGGAGTTCTGTTGAGGCGTCTAACAAGCTTGATGTTTTCTACACTGGTGACAAGTCTCATCCGGATTACGACCAAATTTACCGTGAGTTGTGCACTCTGACGGGTGAAGCAAAGAGGCTTGGGTATGCTCCCGATTTCAGTTTTGTTTTACAGGATGTAGAGGACGATGAGAAGGAGCATATTCTCTCGTGTCACAGTGAAAGATTGGCGATTGCATATGCGATGATTAGCACCCCATCTGAAAGTGTGATAAGGGTTTTTAAAAATCTGAGGGTTTGTGGAGATTGCCACTGTTGGACCAAGTTTGTTTCAGAGATTACCGAGAGGGAAATTATTGTAAGAGATTCTAATCGTTTCCATCATTTCAAGGATGGAGCTTGTTCGTGTCTGGATTATTGGTGAAGGTAATGGAGATCGTTTACCCATCCAATCACTTCATGAATGGAGATCATTTGTGTCGGGATTATTGGTAAGGTGATGGAACAAATACTTGGCTATGTAATATTTGAAATCGAACCCATTGATTTAAGTGTGGGCGGCAAAAATAGAAAATGACTAATAAAATATTATATAAACGAGGTGTGCTTCTAAAGTTAAAGTGTAAGTTTAATTGAACGACCATTAAATCCACGCTACTATTTGGATTAGAATGTTAGACTTTTAAAACTAGAAAGATGAGAGTAGTGGAATTGCGAATGTTTCGATGGATAAGTGGGGACAAATCTTGAGAGATACAATTCGCGAAAATATAAGAAAAGATATAGGAGGTGTAATTATTAAAGAAAAGATGAAATATAATCATTTAAGATGGTTAGAGTATGAGCATGTGCATTAGCATTACAACTGATATGTTAGTTCATATAATCAAATTCAATCTTTTGGAATAATATTGTTTTTAAACTTGAGTTCAATTCATTTACCGATTCTCATTTATGATAAATATTGATAATCTAAGTTTTATGTCTAATGTGTTTTACTGTGTTCCTTGAAACATGTATCTAAAGAAGTCTAGAACCTGCATAGACGTCGCACTGAGTTTAATTCATTTACGGATCATCATTAATTTTAATTTTTTTCAGTTGAATCCATTAAGTTTTAAATGTGGCAAATGATAATTAAAAATGTCAATGGATGAATGATAATGAGGTTGAATCACAAAAAGTTTTGTAATATAGATAAAATGCTATTGTAAGTTAATTTAATTTGATCAAGTTAAATTCTATTTGACAGCTCTTAATTTTATTATTAAAGATCGGAGAATACCCTTTAATAAAAAGAAAAGAGAGTTCATTATTTTATAAGCGGTGAAAATTGAGCCTTTAAATTTTTCCGTATCTTTGTAATTTCAACAAATGTTACTTAAGACCGTCTCTTGTATAGAAATTTCATTTTGGAAGTTTAAAAAAAATAATAAAATTGTTTTGCAAATGTCGGAAAAAATGAAATGGATAAGCGAATTTATAAAAAAAAAAAGCACGAAATAATTCCACAATCAATTTATTTCCAAAAATAAGCGTCTAATTTTTAAATCTGAGGTTTGGTGCTGTTCGCAGTTTGTGCGAACAAGCGCTTAATATTTTAAAAAGGCAAAGAAGCTATTCGCAGTTAGTAACTGCGAACAGGCTTGTTGACTTGTTTGACCCTGTTCGCAAAACTAACTGCGAACACCATCGAGCATAATAACACCATCATCATAAGTTTTTACAAGTCAATGTATGTTCCAGGAGGAATGAATCATCGCCAAAAGTTCGAGCATTCGTAAGTCAAAGTTTGGAAATTATAATAGGCTAAATAAACATATATATAAAACTAAATATATACAAATGTTTGAAATATACAATTAAATAAACATATATGTATATACATAGTCAATCAAAATACACAAAAACCTAACACTAACTGACCAATATGGTCAAAGTCCTAATGTTCAAGATGGTCCAAGTGGTCAAGGTGAGGTCCAAGTCCAAAACAATGCAAGGGAATTATTTTTGTCCAAGTCCTTCTTTAATCCTATGCACGGTTTTGGTCCAATAATTTTTACAAGGGGTTGCACTTCACTTAGTGTAATTAACCTTGTTGAAAGCATCAAGTAATTGGGGGTTTTTCAAGCTTCAATACACGTGTGAATGAGTGGCGGTTACAAGCAATAAATGTGCAGCAATACAAGCAATAAATGTGCAGCAATAAAGGTGGCGGTTACATGGTTATTCCTTCACAAGTGCTAGCAGTTTGAAGCATTGAAATGAGTTGAATGTTGGGCGTGTTTTAAGGCTTAAGTTGACTGAATATTTAACCTCTTTAATTGGGGGTTACAAGTGATTAATTTAGGAGTTATTGCAAGAATAAAAAAGGTTTGAATGGAGGAGTAAATGGGACATTACTTTGCACACTTGAAGGAGCCATGTGAAGAGTTTAATTGCTGGCCATTTCTTCCCTAGTTTTAAGCTTTGTTTAATTAGTCTTAAGTGTGTGTAATGGAGATTAATGTGGACATTGATTAGCCACTTAATCTTCTTTTATTTTGTTGTCTTTTTATTTTCTTTTGTTGAATTTATTTAGGCAATTGAAAGGTTGTAATTATTTGATGTAAGAATGCTATATATAGCATACTTTGATGAATGAAAAAGACATCCAGAAATTTGCCAAAAAAAAACGTGTGTTTTGTTTATTGAACTTGACTTGTGTTTAGTCAATTTTAATTGTCCAAATTTGAGTGTTCCAAATTTGAAGAGTTAGAGTTTTAGTGAGAGTTCCTAAAACTAAAGCTTGTAGTTGACGATTTGGTGATAGTTTCCTAATCTAAGCTACACCCAAACAAGTGAGTGAGTGTTTCTCCTTGTTATATCCTCAAGTTTAGGGTGAGAGTTCCCCTTAACTATCTTGATTAATTTAAACATTTTTCCTAAGTTAAACAAAACCCAAGGACCCCTTAATTTATACTTATTATGAACAATTTTTCCATCTTGTTTACACATCATTTGGCACGTCAGGTAGGGGGTGTTTTTCCATACACTTCCAAAAGGGTCGAATACCTACGTATCATGGGAGAGAATCAAGATTTGAGGGTAGATTTGGAAGCTCTTAATCGATCCATTGCTAGTCAAGAACGGTTGGCCGAAACTAATGCCAATCTACAAGGGAATCTTGCTGCCTTAATGGCAAAACTCTTGAACGAGCAAGATAGGAGAGATCAAGTTGAAGAAGCTCCACCTAGGAGGGAGGATAGGAGTCTCAAAGTAGACGTCCCTTCCTTTGATGGGTCACTTGATCCAGAGAAGTACTTGGAATGGGAGAAATCCTTGGAAAGGTACTTTGAGTACAAGGATATTCAAGAAGAAGTGCAGAAATATAAGATAGCCAAGGTGAAACTGAAGGGCTATGGTGACAGTTGGTTGCAAGGAGAACAAAGGGCATGTACCCTTAGAGGTAAAGCTCCCATATCAACTTGGAACAAGTTGAAGAAACGGATGAGAGACCGTTTCATTCCTCACAATTATAAGCAAAGCCAATATGTGAAGTGGAGTACTTTACAACAAAATGGCGATTCAGTGGAAGACTACATCAAAGAGTTTGATAGGCTTGCCATTGTGTGTGAAGTAACTGAAAATGAAGAGCTCAAAATGGGGCGTTTTGTAGCTGGGTTGGATCAAGAGTTGCAAGACAAGCTTGAAGGTTACATTAACCTCACGTTTGTGGAAGCTTGCAAACTTGTGACCAAGTTTGATGCTAGGAAGAAAAAGAAGAAAACGCCTACCACTACTCCAGTGGTGCGCAAACCACCCTTCACCTTGAAGGAGGGTTCTTCCTTTAGCAAGTCAAATGAAGCACCTAAGAAAGACAAGAAAGACTTCAAACTTAGCAACATTGTCTGTTACAAGTGTGGAGGTAGAGGACATTTCAAAAAGGATTGTCCTAATTCAAGGGCCTTAACCATGCAAGAGGTTAGGCTCATAGCCACCCAAAACATAAATTGGGAGGAATTTGAAACTGAAGAAGAGGAGACCGAAAATCCTAAGGAAGAGGATGGGGAAGATGATTGCTTTCCGGAGATGGAGGACAAAACCAATTTAGTGGTTAGAAGGGCATTGCAAGCACGTGTGGAGGAGCCTTTGGCACCACAAAGGCAACACATTTTCATCACCAAATGTAAAATTGGTGACGAGGTATGTGATTTAATTATTGACGGGGGTAGTGAGGCTAATACTGTGTCAAAGACTTTAGTGTCTAGACTTGGTCTTACCACCACTAATCATCCACACCCTTACAAGTTGAGTTGGTTAGATTCTAATTCTAGTACGGGAGTTAGAAAGCAATGCATGGTTAATTTCTCTATTGGTTCTTATCATGATAATCAATTATGTGATGCAAGTGGGAAGGGAATTGGAGCAGTGTTGATTCAAGAAGGGCGTCCAATTGCATATTTTAGTGAAAAGTTGAGTCAAGGAAAGTTGAATTATTCCATCTATGATAAAGAGTTCTATGCCATGGTGAGAGCTCTAGATCATTGGTCACATTATTTGAGGCCACAGCCGTTTATCTTGCATTCTGATCATGAGTCCTTGAGATTCATTCATGGACAAAAGAAGTTGAATTCAAGACAAGCTAAGTGGGTTGAATTTCTGCAAACCTTTAACTTTTCCTCTAAGTACAAGAGTGGAAAGGCAAATGTTGTTGCGGATGCCTTATCTAGAAGGCATAATTTACTTGGTGTTGTTGAAGCCAAGATTCTTGGGTTTGATTTGATCAAAGAGTACTACAAGGAAGATGGTGATTTTAATGACGTCATGGAGAAATGTGTTCATGGAGTTTATGATTTATTTTCCTTACATGATGGTTTTCTTTTCAAGGGAAATATATTATGCATTCCTAAGTGTCCAATTAGAAGTTTGTTGATTCATGAAGTTCATGGAGGAGGTCTGGCTGGTCACGTTGGGATTCAAAAGACAATGGAGCTTCTCCAAGCTCACTTTTATTGGCCAAAGATGTTAGCCACGGTTCATCATGCGGTTAGTCGTTGCTCTACTTGTCAAAGGGCAAAGATGGTGTTCCATAAGGGTCTTTACAAGCCTTTGCCAGTTCCCGAGAGACCTTGGGAAGATATTAGTATGGATTTTATTGTAGCTTTACCTAGAACTCAAAGGGGTAAAGATTCAATAATGGTGGTTGTTGATAGGTTCTCAAAAATGGCTCACTTCATTCCATGTCATAAAACTGAAGATGCCATGAAAGTGGCTAAGCTATATTTTGAGGAAGTGGTTCGTTTTCATGGGGTACCACGCACCATTGTGTCTGATCATGATACAAAGTTCCTTAGTCATTTTTGGAAATCAATAGTGATATATACCAAATAGTGTTGTGTGCCAAGTTTCGTGCAAAACAAACCAAGTTTGAGCTACTTTATGCGCAAAAGTGCCAAGAATGCTTAAAAACACTTAAAATCGCAACTTAACACGTAATTTCTAGCATACGACTATGATTTTCAATTCTAACCACTTTAAAAAAATAATATATACCAAATACAGTTGTGTGCCAAGTTTCGTTCAAAACAAATCAAGTTTGAGATACTTTATTCGCAAAAGTGCCTAAAACACAAAAACCCTTAAAATCGCAACTTAACACGTAATTTCTAGCATATGACTATGATTTTCAATTCTAACCACTTCAACACAATAATATATACCAAATTGTGTTGTGTGCCAAGTTTCGTGCAAAATAAACCAAGTTTGAGCTACTTTATGCTCGAAAGTGCCAAAAATGCAAAAACCCTTAAAATCGCAACTTAGCACGTAATTTCTAGCATATGACTACGATTTTAAGTTCAAACCACTTCCACACAATAATATATACCAAATAGTGTTGTGTGCCAAGTTTCGTGGAAAACAAAGCAAGTTTCAGTTAACAATAACAAACCAAGAAACAACAAAGAGGGAAGAATAGAACATTAGTCTACCCGCAGACCAGCCTACCTAACCGCATGGTTTGAGCCTTAACCAAGGAGAACTGGAGCCAAACAACCATGGAAACGTGATCTTCATAAATGGACCAAGCCATCAAGGCCCAAGAACCATGATTGTAGTGCACACAGCTCACTAGGATGCGAGCGCAAGGTGGGCCAGTCACTGCTGATAAGTGCTGATTAGTGCCTAAATGTTCTGGTTTTTAATATCTTTTTTTAGAGGCATATTGTATACCACGTGATATTTATAGCTGTTAACTAGCTAGAAACATATAAATAGAGGTTGTCTCTCATGTATATGGAATCAGTTTTGTGATTAATAAGAATTCTTACTTTATGCGCAAAAGTGCCAAAAACGCTTTAAAACCCTTAAAATCGCAACTTAACACGTAATTTCTGGTATATGACTATAATTTACAATTCTAACTACTTCAACACAATAACATACACCATATAGTATTGTGTGCCAAGTTTCGTGCAAAACAAACCAAATTTCAGCTACTTTATGCGCAAAAGTGCCAAAATCGCTTAAAAACCCATAAAATCTCAACTTAACACGTAATATCTAGCATATGACTATGATTTTCAATTCTAACAACTTCAACACAATAATATATATACCAAATAGCTTTGCGTGAAAAGTTTCATGAAAAAAAGACCAAGTATGAGTAACTTTATGCGCCAAAGTGCCAAAAAAAGCTTAAAAACCCTTAAAATCGCAACTAAGCACGTAATTTCTAGCATATGACTATGATTTTCAATTCTAACCACTTTAACACAATAATATATACCAAATAGTGTTGTCTGCCAAGTTTCATTGAAAACAAACCAAGTTTCAGTTAACAATAACAAACCAAGAAACAACTTAGAGGGAAGAATAGAACAGTAGTCTAATCGTAGACGAACCTACCTTACCGCGTGGTTTGTGTGCAAAGTTTCTTTCAAAACAAACCAAGTTTGACCTCTTTTATGCGCGAAAGTGCCAAAAAAGCATAAATACCCTTAAAACAGCAACTTAGCACGTAATTTCTAGCTTATGAGTATGATTTACAATTTTGACCACTTCAACACAATAATATATACTAAATAGCTTTGTATGCAAAGTTTTGTAAACAATAAGCCAAGTTTGAGACAGTTTATGCGCGAAAGTGCCAAAAAAGCTTAAAAACACTTAAAATCGCAACTTAGCACGTAATTTCTATTATATAATTATGATTTTAACTTCAAACCACTTCAAGACAATAATATATACCAAATAGTGTAGTGTGCA
Organism: Amaranthus tricolor; assembly: GCF_026212465.1. Taxonomy (NCBI): domain Eukaryota; kingdom Viridiplantae; phylum Streptophyta; class Magnoliopsida; order Caryophyllales; family Amaranthaceae; genus Amaranthus; species Amaranthus tricolor. The sequence continues at coordinate 14,727,345 of NC_080061.1, forward strand.
AAGTTTCATGCAAAACAAACCAAGTTTGAGCTACTTGATGTACAAAAGTGCCAAAAAAGCTTAAAAACTTTAAAATCGAAACTTTGCACGTAATTTTTAGCATATGACTATGATTTTTCAATTCTAACCACTTCAACACAATTTTATATACCGAATAGTGTTGTGTGCCTAGTTTCGTACAAAACAAATAAATTTTGAGCTACTTTAGCGCGAAAGTGCCAAAAAAGCATAAAAAACACTTAAAATCAAAACTTAGCACGTAATTTCAAGCATATCACTATAATTTTCAATTCTAACCATTTCAACAGAATAATATACACAAAATAGCTTTGTGTGCAATGTTTCATGCTAAACAACCCAAGTTTGAGCTACTTTATGAGCGAAAGTGCCAAAAAAGTTTAAAAACCCTTAAAATCGCAACTTAGCATGGAATTTCTTGCATATGACTATGATTTTCAATTCTAACCACTTCAACACAATAATATATACCAAATAGCTTTGTATGCAACGTTTCGTGCAAAACAAAAAAATTTTGAGATACTTTATGCGCGAAAATGCCAAAAAAGCTTAAATACACATAAAATCGCGACTTAGCACGTAATTTCAAGCATGACTTTAATTTTGAATTCTAACCACTTTTACACAATAATATATAAAAAATAGCTTTGTGTGCAAAGTTTCATGCAAAACAAACCATGTTTGAGCTACTTTATACGCGAAAATGCCAAAAAAGCTTAAAAAACACATAAAATCGCAACTTAGTACGTAATTTCAAGCATCTGCTGTAACTTTCAATTCAAACCACTTCAACACAATAATATATACCAAATAGCTTTGTGTGCGAAGTTTCTTGCAAAACAAATCAAGTTTAAGGTACTTTATGCGCACAAGTGCCAAAAAAGTTTAAAAACCTTAAAATCAAAACTTTGCACGTAATTTCTAGCATATGACTATGATTTTTAATTCTAATCAATTCAACGTAATAATATATACCAAATAATTTTGTGTGCGAACTTTCTTGAAAAACAAACCAAGTTTGAGCTACTTTATGCGCGAAAGTGCCAAAAAAACTTAAAAACCCATAAAATCGGAACTTAGCACGCAATTTCTAGCATATGACTATGATTTTCAATTCTAACCACTTCAACACAATAATACATACCAAATAGCTTTGTGTGAAAAGCATCATGCAAAACAACCAAGTTTGAGCTACTTTATGCGCGAAAGTGCCAAAAAAGCATAAAAACACTTAAAATCGCAACTTAGCACGTAATTTCAAGCATATGACTATAATTTTCAATTCTAACCACTTCAACACAACAATATATACCAAATAGCTTTTTGTGCTAAGTTTCTTGCAAAACAAAACAAGTTTGAGCTACTTTATGCGCGAAAGTTCCAAAAAACCTTAAATACCCTTAAAATCGCAACTTAGCACGTAATTTCTAGCATATGACTATGATTTTTAATTCTAATAACTTAACCACAATAATATATACCAAATAGCTTGGTATGCAAAGTTTCGTGCAAAACAAACCAAGTTTTCGATAATTTATGCGCGAAAGTGCCAAAAAAGCTTTATAACCCTTTAAATCGCAACTTAGCACGTAATTTCTATCAAAAAATTATTATTTTAACTTCTAAACACTTCAACACAATAATATATACCAAATAGTGTTGTGTGCAAAGTGTCATGCAAAACAAATCAAGTTTGAGCCACTTTATGCGCAAAAGTGCCAAAAAAGCTTAAAAACCTTAAAATCAAAACTTTACAAGTAATTTCTAGCATATGACTATGATTTTCAATTCTAACCACTTCAACACAATAATATATACCAAATAGCTTTGTGTGCAAAGTTTCTTGCAAAACAAACCAACTTTGAGCTACTTTATGAGCGAAAGTGCCAAAAAAGCTTAAAAACCCTTAAAGTCGCAACTTAGCACGCAATTTCTAGTATATGACTATCATTTTCAATTCTAACCACTTCAATAGAATAATACATACCAAATCGCTTTGTGTGTAAAGTTTCTTGCAAAACAAACGAAGTTTGAGCTACTTTATGCGCGATAGTGCCAAAAAGGCTTAAATTCCTTAAAATCTCAACTTAGCACGTAATTTTAAGCATATGACTATAATTTTCAATTCTAACAACTTCAGCAAAATAATACATACCAAATAGCTTTGTATGCAAACTTTCGTGCAAGACAAACCTAGTTTGAGATATTTTATGCGCGAAAGTGCAAAAAAAAGATTAAACACCCTTAAAATCGCAACTTAGCTTGTAATTTCTATAATATAATTATGATTTTCACTTCTAACCACTTCAACACAATAATACATACCAAATATTGTTGTGTGCAAAGTTTCATGCAAAACAAACCAAGTTTGAGCAACTTTATGCGCAAAAGTGCCAAAAAAACTTAAAAACCTTAAAACCGAAACTTTGCACGTAATTTCTACCATATGACTATGATTTTAAATTCTAACCACTTCAACACAAAAATATATACAAAATAGATTTGTGTGCTAAGTTTCTTGCAAAACAAACCAAGTTTGAGCTACATTATCCGCGAAAGTTCCAAAAAAGCTTAAATAACCGTAAAATCGCAACTTAGCACGTAATTTCTAGCATATGACTATAATTTTTAATTCTAATAACTTCAATACAATAATATATACCAAATCGCTTGGTATGCAAAGTTTCGTGCAAAACAAACCAAGTTTTCGATACTTTATGCGCGAAAGTTCCTAAAAAGCTTAAAAACCCTTAAAATCGCAACTTAGCACGTAATTTCTATCAAATAATTATTATTTTCACTTCTAAACACATCAACACAATAATATATACCAAATAGTGTTGTGTGCAAAGTTTTATTCAAAACAAACCAAGATTGAGCTACTTTATGCGCAAAAGTTCCAAAAAACCTTAAAAACCTTTAAATCAAAACTTTGCACGTAATTTCTAGCATATGACTATGATTTTTAATTCTAAACATATCAACCCAATAATATATACCAAATAGCTTTGTGTGCAAACTTTCTTGCAAAACAAACCAAGTTTGAGCTACTTTATGCGCGAAAGTGCCAAAAAAGCTTAAAAACCCTTAAAATCGCAACTTAGCACGTGATTTCTATCAAATAATTATTATTTTTACTTCTAAACACTTCAACACAATAATATATACCAAATAGTGTTGTGTGCAAAGTTTCATGCAAAACAAACCAAGTTTGAGCTACTTTATGCGCAAAAGTGCCAAAAAAGCTTAAAAACCTTAAAATCAAAACTTTCCACGTAATTTCTAGCATATGACTATGATTTTCAATTCTAACCACTTCAACACAATAATATATACCAAATAGCTTTGTGTGCAAAGTTTCTTGCAAAACAAACCAAGTTTGAGCTACTTTATGCGCGAAAGTGCCAGAAAAGCTTAAAAACCTTTAAAACCGCAACTTAGCACGCAATTTCTAGCATATGACTATGATTTTCAATTCTAACCACTTCAATAGAATAATACATACCAAATCGTTTTGTGTGCAAAGTTTCTTGAAAAACAAACCATGTTTGAGCTACTTTATGCGCGAAAGTGAAAAATAGGCTTAAATTCCTTAAAATCACAACTTAGCACGTCATTTTATGCATATGACTATGATTTTCAATTCTAACAACTTCAGCACAATAATACATACCAAATAGCTTTGTATGCAAACTTTCGTGCAAAACAAACCTAGTTTGAGACACTTTATGCGCGAAAGTACAAAAAAAGCTTTAAAACCCTTAAAATCGCAACTTAGCACGTAATTTCTATAATATAATTATGATTTTCACTTCTAACCACTTCAACACAATAATATATACAAAATATTGTTGTGCGCAAAGTTTCATGCAAAACAAACCAAGTTTGAGCTACTTTTTCGCGAAAATGCCAAAAAAGCATAAAAAACACTTAAAATTGCAACTTAGCACTTAATTTCAAGCATATGAGTATAATTTTTAATTCAAACCACTTCAAAACAATAATATATACAAAATAACTTTGTCTGCAAAGATTCATGCAAAACAAAACAATTTTGACCTACTTTATGCATGAAGGTGCGAAAAAAGCTTAGAAAACACTTAAAATCGTAACTTAACATGTAATTTAAGCATCTGACTATGATTTTTAATTCTAAACACATTAACACAATAATATATACCAAATAGCTTTGTGTGCAAAGTTTCTTGCAAAACAAACCAAGTTTGAGCTACTTTATGCGCGAAAGTGCCAAAAAAGCTTAAAAACCCTTAAAATCGCAACTTAGCACGCAATTTCTAGCATATGACTATGATTTTCAATTCTAACCACCTCAACAGAATTATACACACCAAATCGCTTTGTGTGCAAAGTTTCTTGCAAAACAAACCAAGTTTGATCTACTTTATGCGCGAAAGTGCCAAAAAGGCCTAAATTCCTTAAAATCACAACTTAGCACGTAACTTTAAATATATGACTATGATTTTCAATTCTAAGAACTTCAAGACAATAATACATACCAAATAGCTTTGTATTCAAACTTTCGTGCAAAACAAACCTAGTTTGAGACGCTTTATGCGCGAAAGTACAAAAAAACGTTAAAAACCTTTAAAATTGCAACTTAGCACAAAATTTCTGTAATATAATTATGATTTTCACTTCTAACCACTTCAACACAATAATACATAGCAAATATTGTTGTGCGCAAAGTTTCATGCAAAATAAACCAAGTTTGAGCTACTTTTTCGCGAAAATGCCAAAAAAGCATAAAAAACACTTAAAATCGCAACTTAGCACTTAATTTCAAGCATATGACTATAATTTTTAATTCAAACCACTTCAAAAAAATAATATATACCAAATAGCTTTTTATGCAAAGTTTCTTGCAAAACAATCCAAGTTTGAGCTCTTTTATGCGCGAAAGTGCCAAAAAAGCTTAAATACCATTAAAATAGCAACTTAGCATGTAATTTCTAGCATATGAATATTATTTACAATTCTAACCACTTCAACAAAATAATATATACCAAATAACTTTGTATGCAAAGTTTCGTGCAAAATAAACCAAGTTTGAGATACTTTACGCGCGAAAGTGCTAAAAAAGCTTAAAAACACAAAAAATCGCAACTTAGCTCATAATTTCTAGCATATAATTATGATTTTCACTTCTAACCAGTTCAATACAATAATATATACGAATTAGTGTTGTGTGGAAAGTTTCATTTAAAACAAACCAAGTTTGAGCTACTTTAGGCGAAAAAGTGCCAAAAAAATATAAAAAAACACTCAACATCGCAACTTAGCACGTAATTTCAAGCATATGACTATGATTTTCAATTCTAAACACCTTAACACTATAATAGATACCAAATAGTTTTGTGTGCAATGTTTCTTGCAAAACAAACAAAGTTTGAGCTCTTTTATGTGCGAAAGTGCCAAAATAGCTTAAATACCCTTAAACTAGCTACTTAGCACTTAATTTGTAGAATATATCTATGATTTATAATTCTAACCACTTCAACACAATAATATATACCAAATAACTTTGTACGTAAAGTTTCGTGCAAAATAAACCAAGTTTGAGATACTTTATGAGCCAAAGTGTCAAAAAAGCTTAAAAACACATAAAATCGTAACTTAGCACGTAATTTCTATCATATAATTATAATTTTCACTTTTAACCACTTGAACACAATAATATATACTAAATAGTATTGTGTGCAAAGTTTCATGCAAAACATACAAAGTTTGAGCTACTTTATGCACAAAAGTGCCAAAAAAAGCTTAAAAACCTTAAAATCGAAACTTTGCACGTAATTTTTAGCATATTACTATGATTTTCAATTCTAACCACTTCAACACAATAATATATACCGAATAGTGTTGTGTGCAAAGTTTCGTACAAAACAAATAAAGTTTGAGCCACTTTATGCGCGAAAGTGCCAAAAAAGCATAAAAAACACTTAACATTGCAACTTAGCACATAATTTCAAGCATATGACTATGATTTTCAGCTCTATCCAGTTAAACACAATAATATATACAAAATAGCTTTGTGTGCAAATTTTTATGCAAAACAAACCAAGTTCGAACTACTTTATGAGCGAAAGTGCCAAAAAAGCTTAAAAACCCTCAAAATCGCAACTTAGCATGGAATTTCGAGCATATGACTATGATTTTAAATTCTAACCACTTCAACATAATAGTATATACCAAATAGCTTTGTTTGCAAAGTTTTTTGCAAAACAAACAAAGTTTGAGCTACTTTATGCGCGAAAGTGCCAAAAAAGTTTAAAAACCTTCAAATCGAAACTTTGCACGTAATTTCTTCCATATGACTATGATTTTCCATTCTAACCAGTTCAAAACAATAGTATATACCAAATAGTATTGTATGGTATGTTTAATACAAAACAAACCAAGTTTGAGCTACTTTATAATCGAAAGTGCCAAAAAAGCATAAAAAACACTTAAAATCACAACTTAGCACTTAATTTTAAGCATATGACTATAATTTTCAATTCTAACCACTTCAACACAATAATATATACCAAATAGCTTTGTGTGCAAAGTTTCTTGCAAAACAAACCAAGTTTCAGCTACTTTATGCGCGATAGTGCCAAAGAAGCTTAAATATCCTTAAAATCGCAACTTAGCCCGCAATTTCTAGCATAGGACTATGATTTTCAATTCTAGCCACTTCAACACTACAATATATACCAAATAGATTTGTGTGCAAAGTTTGTTGTAATACAAACCTTGTTTGAGCTCTTTTATGCGCGAAATTGCCAAAATAGCTTAAATACCCTTAAAATAGCAACTTTGCACGTAATTTCTACCATATGACTATGATTTACAATTCTAACCATTTCAACACAATAATATATATCAAATAACTTTGTATCAAAGTTTCGTGCAAAATAAACCAAGTTTGAGATACTTTATGCGCGAAAATGCCAAAAAAGCTTAAAACACTTAAAATCGCAACTTAGCACGTAATTTCTATCATATAATTATGATTTTCACATCTAACCACTTCAACACAATAATATATACCAAAGAATGTTGCGTGCAAAGTTTAATGTAAAACAAACCAAGTTTGAGCTACATTATGCAAAAAAGTGCCAAAAAGCTTAAAAACCTTAAAATCTAAGCTTTGCTTGTAATTTTTAGCATATGACTATGATTTTCAATTCTTACCACATCAACACAATAGTATATATACCGAATAGTGTTGTGTGCCAAGTTTCATACAGAACAAATAAAGTTTGAGCTACTTTATGCGCGAAAGTGCCAAAAAAGCATAAAAAACAGTTAAAATCGCAACTTAGCACATAAATTCAAGCATATGACTAGAATTTTCAATTCTAACCACTTCAACACAATAATATATACAAAATCGCTTTGTGTGCAAAGTTTCATGCAAAACAAACCAAGTTTGAGCTCCTTTATGAGCGACAGTGCCAAAAAAGCTTTAAAACCCTTAAAATCGCAACTTAGCATGGAATTTCTTGCATATGACTATGATTTTAAATTCTAACCACTTCAACACAATAATATATACCAAATAGCTTTGTGTGAAGTGTTCATGCAAAACAAACCAAGTTTGAGCTACTTTATGCGCGAAAGTGCCAAAAAAGCATAAAAAAACACTTTAAATCGCTACGTAGCACGCAATTTCAAGCATATGACTATAATTTTCAATTCTAACCACTTCAACACAATAATATATAGTGAATAGCTTTGTGTGCAATGTTTCATGCAAAACAAACCAAGTTTGAGCTACTTTATGCGCGAAAGTGCAAAAAAGACTTAAATTCAATTAAAATCGAAACTTAGCACGTAGTTTCAAGCATATGACTATAATTTTCAAATCGTACCAATTCTACACAATAATATACACAAAATATCTTTATGTGCAAAGTTTCATACAAAATAAACCAAGTTTGAGCTACTTAATACGCGAAAGTGCCATATAAGCATTAAAAACACATAAAATCACAGATTAGCACGTAATTTCATGCATCTGACTATAACTTTTAAATGAAACCACTTCAACACAATGATTTATACCAAATGGCCTTGTGTGCAAATTTTCTTGCAAAAGAAACCAAGTTTGAGCTACTTTATGCGCAATAGTGCCAAAAAAGCTTTAAAAACCTTAAAATCGCAACTTAGCACGCAATTTCTAGCATATGACTATGATTTTCAATTCTAACCACTTGAACACAATAATACATACCAAATAGCTTTATGTGAAAATTTTTATGCAAAACATAAAAAATAGTGTTGTGTGGCAAATTTCATACAAAACAAACCAAGTTTGAGCTACTTTATGCGCGAAAGTGCCAAAAAAGCATAAAAAAACACTTAAAATCACAACTTAGCACTTAATTTTAAGCATATGAATATAATTTTCAATTCTAACCACCTCAAAACAATAATATATACAAAATAGCTTTGTCTGCAAAGTTTCATGCAAAACAAAACAAGTTTGCCTACTTTATGCGCGAAAGTGCAAAAATAGCTTAAAAAACACATAAAATCGTAACTTAGCACGTAATTTAAAGCATATGACTATGATTTTCAATTCTAACCATTTTAACACAATAATATATACCAAATAGCTTTGTGTGCGAAGTTTCTTGCAAAACAAACCAAGTTTGAGCTACTTTATGCGCGATAGTGCCAAAAAAGCTTAAATATCCTTAAGATCGCAACTTAGCCCGCAATTTCTAGCATAGGACTATGATTTTCAATTCTAGCCACTTCAACACTACAATATATACCAAATAGCTTTGTGTGCAAAGTTTGTTGTAATACAAACCATGTTTGAGCTCTTTTATGCGCGAAAGTGCCAAAATAGCTTAAATACCCTTAAAATAGCAACTTAGCACGTAATTTCTACCGTATGACTATGATTTACAATTCTAACCACTTCAACACAATAATATATAACAAATAACTTTGTATGCAAAGTTTCGTGCAAAATAAACCAAGTTTGAGATACTTTATGCGCAAAAGTGCCAAAAAAGCTTAAAACACTTAAAATCGCAACTTAGCACGTAATTTCTATCATATAATTATGATTTTCACTTCTAACCACTTCAACACAATAATATATGCCAAATAATGTTGCGTGCAAAGTTTCATGTAAAACATACCAAGTTTGAGCTACATTATGCACAAAAGTGCCAAAAAGCATAAAAACCATAAAATCGAAGCTTAGTTCGTAATTTTTAGCATTTGACTATGATTTTCAATTCTAACCACTTCAACACAATAGTATATATACCGAATAGTGTTGTGTGCCAAGTTTCATACAAAACAAATAAAGTTTGAGCTACTTTATGCGCGAAAGTGCCAAAAAAGAATAAAAAACAGTTAAAATCGCAACTTAGCACATAATTTCAAGCATATGACTAGAATTTTCAATTCTAACCACTTTAACACAATATATATACAAAATCACTTTGTGTGCAAAGTTTCATGCAAAACAAACCAAGTTTGAGCTCCTTTATGAGCGAAAGTGCCAAAAAAGCTTTAAAACCCTTAAAATCCCAACTTAGTATTGAATTTCTTGCATATGACTATAATTTTAAATTCTAACCACTTCAACACAATAATATATACCAAATAGATTTGTGTGAAGTGTCACGCAAAACAAAGCAAGTTTGAGCTACTTTATACGCGAAAGTGCCAAAAAAGCATAAAAAACACTTTAAATCGCAACTTAGCACGTAATCTCAAGCATATGACTATAATTTTCTATTCTAACCACTTCAACACAATAATATATAGCGAATAGCTTTGTGTGCAATGTTTCATGCAAAAAAAACCAAGTTTGAGATACTTTATGCGCGAAAGTGCCAAAAAGACTTAAATTCACTTAAAATCGAAACTTAGCATGTAGTTTCAAGCATATGACTATAATTTTCAATTCGTACCACTTCTACATAATAATATACACAAAATATCTTTATGTGCAAAGTTTCATGCAAAACAAACCAAGTTTGAGCTACTTAATACGCGAAAGTGCCAAAAAAGCTTTAAAAACACGTAAAATCACAGATTAACACGTAATTTCAAGCATCTGACTATAACTTTTAAATGAAACCACTTCAACACAATAATATATACCAAATGGCCTTGTGTGCAAAGTTTCTTGCAAAAGAAACCATGTTTGAGCTATTTTATGCGCAATAGTGCCAAAAAAGCTTAAAAAACATTAAAATCGCAACTTAGCACGCAATTTCTAGCATATGACTATGATTTTCAATTCTAACCACTTCAACACAATAATACATACCAAATAGCTTTATATGAAAAGTTTTATGCAAAACATAAAAAATAGTGTTGTGTGGAAAATTTCATACAAAACAAACCAAGTTTGAGCTACTTTATGCGCAAAAGTGCCAAAAAAGCATAAAAAACACTTAAAATTGCAACTTAGCACTTAATTTTAAGCATATGACTATAATTTTCAATTCTAACCACTTCGAAACAATAATATATACAAAATAGCTTTGTCTGCAAAGTTTCATTCAAAACATAACAAGTTTGACCTACTTTATGCGCGAAAGTGCCAAAAAAGCTTAAAAAACACATAACATCACAGATTAGCACGTAATTTCAAGCATCTGACTATAACTTTCAATTCAAACCACTTCAACACAATAATATAAACCAAATAGCCTTGTGTGCAAAGTTTCTTGCAAAACAAACCAAGCTTGAGCTACTTTATGCGCGTAAGTGCCAAAAAAGGATAAAAAATACTTAAAATCGTACTTTAACATGTAATTTCAAGCATATGACTATAATTTAAAATTCTAACCACTTCAACACAATAATATATACAAAATAGCTTTGTCTGCAAAATTTGATGCAAAACAAACCAAGTTTGAGCTACTTTATGCGCAAAAGAGCGAAAAAAAGATTAAAAAACGCTTAAAATCGCAACTTAGCACGTAATTTCAAACATATGACTATAATTTTCAATTCTAACCACTTCAACACAATAATATATACCAAATATCTATGTGTGCAATGTTTTTTGCAAAAAAAACCATGTTTTAACTTCTTTATGCGCGAAAGTGCCAAAAAAGCATAAAAAAACACTTAAAATCGCAACTTAGCACATAATTTCAAGCATAAGACTAAACTTTTCAATTCTACTTTATGCGCAAAAGTGTCAAAAAAGCTTAAAAACCTTAATATCAAAACTTTACACGTAATTTCTTGCATATGACTATGATTTTCAATTCTAACCACTTCGACACAATAGTATATACCAAATAGCTTTGTGTGAAAAGTTTCCTGCAAAACAAACCAAGTTTGAGTAACTTTATGCGCGAAAGTGCCAAAAAAACATAAAAAACACTTAAATTAGTAACTTAGCACGTAATTTCAAGCATATGAATATATATTTTTAATTCTAACCACTTCAACAGAATAATATATACAAAATAGTTTTGTGTGCAAAGGTTCATGCAAAACAAACAAAGTTTGAGCTACTTTATGCACGAAAGTGCCAAAAAAGCATAAAAAACACTTAAAATCGCAACTTAGCACGTAATTTCAATCATATGAATATAATTTTCAATTCTAACCACTTCAACACAATAATATATACCAAATAATTTTGTGTGCAAAGTTTCTTGCAAAACAAACAAAGTTTGAGCTACTTTAAGCGCGTAAGTGTCAAAAAAGCTTAAAAACCTTAATATCAAAACTTTACACGTAATTTCTTGCATATGACTATGATTTTCAATTCTAACTACTTCAACACAATAGTATATACCAAATAGCTTTTTGTGAAAAGTTTCATGCAAAACAAACCATGTTTGAGCTAGTTTATGCGCGAAAGTGCCAAAAAAACATCAAAAAACACTTAAAATCGTAACTTAGCACACAATTTCAAGCATATGACTAGAATTTTCAATTCGAACCACTTCAACACAAAAATATATATAAAATAGTTTTGTGTGCAAAGGTTCATGCAAAAGAAACCAGGTTTGAGCTACCTCATGCGCAAAAGTGCCAAAAAAGCTTAAAAAACAATTAAAATCGATTCTTAGAACGTAATTTCAATCATATGACTACCATTTTCAATTCTAACCACTTAACCACAATAATACATACCAAATATTGTTGTGCGCAAAGTTTTATGCAAAACAAACTAAGTTTGAGCTACTTTATGCGAAAAAGTGCCAAAAAAGGTTAAAAACCTTAAAATCAAAACTTTGCACGTAATTTCTTCCATATGACTATGATTTTCCATTCTAACCACTTCAACACAATAGTATATACAAAATAGTGTTGTGTGGCAAGTTTCATTCAAAACAAACCAAGTTTGAGATACTAAATAAGCGAAAGTGCTAAAAAAGCATAAGAAACACTTAAAATAGCAACTTCGCACTTAATTTTAAGCATATGACTATAATTTTCAATTCTAACCACTTCAAAACAATAATATATACAAAATTGCTTTTTCTGCAAAGTTTCACGCAAAACAAAACAAGTTTGACCTACTTTATGCGCGAAAGTGCCAAAAAATCTTAAAATCACATAAAATCGCAGATTAGCACGTAATTTCAAGCATCTGACTATAACTTTCAATTCTAACCACTTCAACACAATAATATATACCAAATAGCTTTGTGTGCAAAGTTTCATGTAAAATAAATCAAGTTTGAGCTACTTTATGCGCAAAAGTTCCAGACAAGCTTTAAAAACCTTAAAATCGCAACTTAGCATGCAATTTCTAGCATTTGACTATAATTTTCAATTCTAACCACTTCAACACAATAATACATACCAAATAACTTTCTGTGAAAAGTTTCATGCAAAACAAACCAAGTTTGATCTAATTAATGCGCGAAAGTGCCAAAAAAGCATAAAAAACACTTAAAATCGCAACTTAGCACGTAATTTCAAACATATGACTATAATTTTCAATTCTAATCACTTCAACACAATAATATATATACCAAATAGCTATGTGTGCAATGTTTCTTGCAAAATAAACCATGTTTGAGCTACTTTATGCGCGAAAGTGCCAAAAAAGCATAAAAAAAACACTTATAATCGCAACATAGCACATAATTTCCAACATAAGACTATAATTTTTAATTCTAACCACTTCAACACAATAATATATACAAAATAGTTTTGTGTGCAATGGTTCATGCAAAACAAACCAAGTTTGAGGTACTTTATGTGCAAAAGTGCAAAAAAAGCTTAAAAACCTTAATATCAAAACCTTACACATAATTTCTTGCATATGACTATGATTTTCAATTCTAACCACTTCCACACAATAGTATATACCAAATTGCTTTTTGTGAAAAGTTTCGCGCAAAACAAACCAAATTTGAGCTACTTTATACGTGAAAGTGCCAAAAAAACATAAAACAACACTTAAAATAATAACTTAGCACTTAATTTCAAGCATATGAATATATATTTTCAATTCTAACCACTTCAACACAATAATATATACAAAATAGTTTTGTGTGCAAAGGTTCATGCAAAACAAAAAAATTTTGAGCTACTTTATGCGCGAAAGTGCCAAAAAAGCATAAAAAACACTTAAAATCGCAACTTAGCACGTAATTTCAATCATATGACTATAATTTTGAATTCTAACCTCTTCAACACAATAATATATACCAAATAGCTTTGTGTGCATAGTTTCTTGCAAAACAAACCAAGTTTGAGCTAATTGATGCGCGAAAGTGCCAAAAAAGCATGCAAAAAAAACTTAAAATTGCAACTTAGAACATATTATCCAGCACATGACTATAATTTTCAAATCTAACCACTTCAACACAATAATATATACAAAATAGTTTTGTGTGCAACGGTTCATGCAAAACAAACCAAGTTTAAGCTACTTTATGCGCTAGTGTGGCAAAAAAGCTTTAAAACTTTAATATCAAAACTTTACACGTAATTTCTAGCATATGACTGATTTTCTATTCTAACCACTTCAACACAATAATATATACCAAATAGCTTTGTGTGATAAGTTTCATGCAAAACAAACCAAGTTTGAGCTTCTTTATGCGCGAAAGTGCCAGAATAACATAAAAAAACACTTAAAATCGTAACTTAGCACGTAATTTCAAGCATATGACTATAATTTTCAATTCTAACCACTTCAGAAGAATAATATATACAAAATATTTTTGGGTGCAAAAGTTCATGCAAAACAAACCAAGTTTGAGCTACTTTATGCGTGAAAGTACCAAAAAAGCTTAAAAAACACTGAACATCGACACTTAGCACGTAATTTCAATCATATGACTATAATTTTCAATTCTAACCTCTTCAACACAATAATATATACCAAATAGCTTTGTGTGCAACGTTTCTTGCAAAACAAACAAAGTTTGAGCTACTTTATGCACGAAAGTTCCAAAAAAGCTTTAAAACCTTTAAAATCGCAACTTAGGACGCCATTTCTAGCATATGACCATGATTTTCAATTCTAACCAGTTCAACACAATAATACATACCAAATAGCTTTGTGTGCGCAATTTCTCTCAAAACAAACCAAGTTTGAGCTACTATATGCGCGAAAGTGCCAAAAAGGCTTAATACCGTTAAAATCGCAACCTAGCACGTAATTTTAAGCACATGACTATGATTTTCAATTCTAACAACTTCAGCTTAATAATATTTACCAAATAGCTTTGCATGCATACTTTCGTGCAAAACAAACCTAGTTTAAGATACTTTATGCGCGAAAGTGCAAAAAAAGCTTAAAAACCTTTAAAATCGCAACTTAGCACGTAATTTCTATAATATAATTATGATTTTAACTTCTAACCACTTCAACACAATAATACATACCAAATATTGTTGTGCGCAAAGTTTCATGCAAAACAAACTAAGTTTGAGCTACTTTATGCGAAAAAGTGCTAAAAAAGCATTAAAACCTTAAAATCGAAACTTTGAATGTAATTTTTTCCATATGACTATGATTTTCCATTCTAGCCACTTCAACACAATAGTATATAAAAAATAGTGTTGTGTGGTAAATTTCATACAAAACAAACCAAAAATACACAAACCAAAAAGTGCCAAAAATCCATTAAAACACTAAAAATCACAACTTAGCACGTAATTTCAAGCATATGACTAAAATATGCAATTCTAACAACTTCAACACAATAATATACACAAAATAGCTTTGTGTTCAAAGTTTCAAGCAAAACAAACCAAGTTTGAGCTACTTTATGCGCGAAAATGCCAAAACAGCTTTAAAAACCCTTAAAATCGCAACTTCGCATGTAATATAAAGCATATGACAACAATTTTCATATCACACCACTTAAACACAATAATATATACCAAATAGCTTTGTGTGCAAAGTTTCTTGCAAAACAAATTAAGTTTCAGCTACTTTATGCGCGAAAGTGCCAAAAAAGCTTAAATACCCTTAAATAAACAACTTATCACGTAATTTCTAGCATATGACTATGATTTACAATTCTAACCACTTCAACACAATAATATATACCAAATACCTTTGTACGAAAAGTTTCGTGCAAAATAAACCAAGTTCGAGAGACTTTATGCGCGAAAGTGCCAAAAAAGTTTAAAAACACTTAAAATCACAACTTAGCACGTAATTTCTATCATAAAATTATGATTTTTACTTCCAACTACTTCAACACAATAATATATACCAAAGTGTTGTGTGCAAAGTTTCATGCAAAACAAACCAAGTTTGAGCTACTTTATGCACAAAAGTGAAAAAAAAGCTTAAAATCGAAACTTTCCACGTAATTTTTAGAATATGACTATGATTTTCAATTCTAACCACTTCAACAAAATAGTATATACCGAATAGTGTTGTGTGCCAAGTTTCGTACCAAACAAATAAAGTTTGAGCTACTTTATTTGCGAAAGTGCCAAAAAAGCATAAAATACAAAATAGCACGTAATTTTAAGCATAAGACTATAATTTACAATTCTAACCACTTCAACACAATAATATATACAAAATAGCTTTGTGTGCAAAGTTTCATGCAAAATAAACCAAGTTTGAGATAATTTATACGCGAAAGTGCCAAAAAAGCATAAAATACACATAAAATCGCAACTTAGCACGTAATTTCAAACATCTGACTATAACTTTCAATTCAAACGACTTCAACACAATAATATATACCAAATAGCTTTGTGTGTAAAGTTTCTTGCAAAACAATTTAATTTTGAGCTACTTTATGCGTGAAAGTGCCAAAAAAGCTTAAATACCCTAAAAATCGCAACTTAACACGTAACTTCTAGCATATAACTCTAACAACTTCAACACCATAATAAATACCAAATAGCTTTGTAGGTAAAGTTTCGTGCGAAAAAACCCAAGTTCGAGATACTTTATGCGCGTAAGTGCCAAAAATGCCTAAAAACCCTTAAAATCGCAACTTAGCACGTAATTTCGATCATATAATTATTTTTTTCACTTCTAACTACTTCAACACAATAATAAATACCAAATACTGTAGTGTGCCATGTTTCGTACAAAACAAACCAAGTTTGAGCTACTTTATGCGCGAAAGCGCCAAAAAAGCATAAAAAACACTTAAAATCGCAACTTAGCACGTAATTTCAAGTATATGACTATAATTTACAAATCTAACCACTTCAACACAATAATATATACAAAATAGCTTGGTCTTCAAAGTTTCATGCAAAACACACCAAGTTTAAGCTACTTTATGCGCGAAAGTGCCAAAACAGCATAAAAAACCACTAAAATCGCAACTTCGCATGAAATTTCAAGCATATGACAACAATTTACAATTCTAACCACTTCAACACAAAAATATATAAAAAATAGCTTTGTGTGCAAAGTTTCTTGCAAAACAAAACAAGTTTGAGCTACTTTATGCGCAAAAAGGCCAAAAATGCTTAAAAACCCTTAAAATGGCAGCTTAGCACGTACTTTCTAGCATATGACTATGATTTTCAATTCTAACCACTTCAACACAATAATACATATCAAATAGCTTTGTGTGAAATGTTGCATGCAAAACAAACCAAGTTTGAGATACTTAATGCGAGAAAGCGCCAAAAAAGCATTAAAACCCTTAAAATCGCAACTTAGCACGTAATTTTATCATAAAATTATGTTTTTCACTTCTAACCACTTCAACAGAATAATATATATCGAATAGTGTACTGTGCAAAGTTTCATGCAAAACCAACAAAGTTTGAGCAACTTTATGTGCAAAAGTCCCAAAAAAGCTTAAAACCATAAAATCGAAACTTTGCACGTAATTTCTAGCATATGACTTTGATTTTCAATTCTAACCACTTCAACACAATAGTATATACAAAATAGTATTGTGTGCCAAGTTTCGTACAAAACAAACTATGTTCGAGATACTTTATGCGTGAAAGTGCCAAAAAACCATTAAAACACTTAAAATCGCAACTTAGCACGTAATTTCAAGCATATGACTAAAATATGCAATTCTAACAACTTCAACACAATAATATACACAAAATAGCTTTGTGTTCAAAGTTTCAAGCAAAACAAACCAAGTTTGAGCTACTTTATGCGCGAAAATGCCAAAACAGCTTTAAAAACCCTTAAAATCGCAACTTCGCATGTAATATAAAGCATATGACAACAATTTTCATATCACACCACTTAAACACAATAATATATACCAAATAGCTTTGTGTGCAAAGTTTCTGGCAAAACAAATTAAGTTTCAGCTACTTTATGCGCGAAAGTGCCAAAAAAGCTTAAATACCCTTAAATAAACAACTTATCACGTAATTTCTAGCATATGACTATGATTTACAATTCTAACCACTTCAACACAATAATATATACCAAATACCTTTGTACGAAAAGTTTCGTGCAAAATAAACCAAGTTCGAGAGACTTTATGCGCGAAAGTGCCAAAAAAGTTTAAAAACACTTAAAATCGCAACTTAGCACGTAATTTCTATCATAAAATTATGATTTTTACTTCCAACTACTTCAACACAATAATATATACCAAAGTGTTGTGTGCAAAGTTTCATGCAAAACAAACCAAGTTTGAGCTACTTTATGCACAAAAGTGCCAAAAAAGCTTAAAATCGAAACTTTCCACGTAATTTTTAGAATATGACTATGATTTTCGATTCTAACCACTTCAACAAAATAGTATATACCGAATAGTGTTGTGTGCCAAGTTTCGTACCAAACAAATAAAGTTTGAGCTACTTTATTTGCGAAAGTGCCAAAAAAGCATAAAATACAAAATAGCACGTAATTTTAAGCATAAGACTATAATTTACAATTCTAACCACTTCAACACAATAATATATACAAAATAGCTTTGTGTGCAAAGTTTCATGCAAAATAAACCAAGTTTGAGATAATTTATACGCGAAAGTGCCAAAAAAGCATAAAATACACATAAAATCGCAACTTAGCACGTAATTTCAAACATCTGACTATAACTTTCAATTCAAACGACTTCAACACAATAATATATACCAAATAGCTTTGTGTGTAAAGTTTCTTGCAAAACAATTTAATTTTGAGCTACTTTATGCGTGAAAGTGCCAAAAAAGCTTAAATACCCTAAAAATCGCAACTTAACACGTAACTTCTAGCATATAACTCTAACAACTTCAACCCCATAATAAATACCAAATAGCTTTGTAGGTAAAGTTTCGTGCGAAAAAACCCAAGTTTGAGATACTTTATGCGCGTAAGTGCCAAAAATGCCTAAAAACCCTTAAAATCGCAACTTAGCACGTAATTTTGATCATATAATTATTTTTTTCACTTCTAACTACTTCAACACAATAATAAATACCAAATACTGTAGTGTGCCATGTTTCGTACAAAACAAACCAAGTTTGGGCTACTTTATGCGCGAAAGCGCCCAAAAAGCATAAAAAACACTTAAAATCGCAACTTAGCACGTAATTTCAAGTATATGACTATAATTTACAAATATAACCACTTCAACACAATAATATATACAAAATAGCTTGGTCTTCAATGTTTCATGCAAAACACACCAAGTTTAAGCTACTTTATGCGCAAAAGTGCCAAAACAGCTTAAAAAACCATTAAAATCGCAAATTCGCATGTAATTTCAAGCATATGACAACAATTTACAATTCTAACCATTTCAACACAAAAATATATAAAAAATAGCTTTGTGTGCAAAGTTTCTTGCAAAACAAAACAAGTTTGAGCTACTTTATGCGCAAAAAGGCCAAAAATGCTTAAAAACCCTTGAAATGGCAGCTTAGCACGTACTTTCTAGCATATGACTATGATTTTCAATTCTAACCACTTCAACACAATAATACATATCAAATAGCTTTGTGTGAAATGTTTCATGCAAAACAAACCAAGTTTGAGATACTTAATGCGAGAAAGCGCCAAAAAAGCATTAAAACCCTTAAAATCGCGACTTAGCACGTAATTTTATTATATAATTATGTTTTTCACTTCTAACCACTTCAACAAAATAATATATACCGAATAGTGTACTGTGCAAAGTTTCATGCAAAACCAACAAAGTTTGAGCTACTTTATGTGCAAAAATCCCACAAAAGCATAAAACCTTAAAATCGAAACTTTGCACGTAATTTCTAGCATATGACTTTGATTTTCAATTCTAACCACTTCAACACAATAGTATATACCAAATAGTATTGTGTGCCAAGTTTCGTACAAAACAAACTAAGTTCGAGATACTTTATGCGCGAAAGTGCCAAAAAACCATTAAAACACTTAAAATCGCAACTTAGCACGTAATTTCAAGCATATGACTAAAATATACAATTCTAACAACTTCAACACAATAATATACACAAAATAGCTTTGTGTTCAAAGTTTCATGCAAAACAAACCAAGTTTGAGCTACTTTATGCGCGAAAATGCCAAAACAGCTTTAAAAACCCTTAAAATCGCAACTTCGCATGTAATATAAAGCATATGACAACAATTTTCATATCACACCACTTAAACACAATAATATATACCAAATAGCTTTATGTGCAAAGTTTCTTGCAAAACAAACCAAGTTTCAGCTACTTTATGCGCGAAAGTGCCAAAAAAGCTTAAATACCCTTAAAAAAACAACTTATCACGTAATTTCTAGCATATGACTATGATTTACAATTCTAACCACTTCAACACAATAATATATACCAAATACCTTTGTATGAAAAGTTTCCTGCAAAATAAACCAAGTTCGAGAGACTTTATGCGTGAAAGTGCCAAAAAAGTTTAAAAACACTTAAAATCGCAACTTAGCACGTAATTTCTATCATAAAATTATGATTTTCACTTCCAACTACTTCAACACAATAATATATACCAAAGTGTTGTGTGCCAAAAAAGCTTAAAAACTCTTAAAATCGCAACTTAGCACGCAATTTCTAGTATATGACTATTATTTTCTATTCTAACCACTTCAAGACAATAATACATACCAAATTGCTTTGTTTGAAAAGTTTCATGCAAAACAAACTAAGTTTGAGCTACTTTATGCGCGAAAGTGCCAAAAAAGCATAAAAACACTTAAAATCGCAACTTAGCATGTAATTTCAAGCATATGATTATAATTTACAATTCTAACCACTTCAACACAATAATATATATAAAATAGCTTTGTGTGCAAAGTTTCATGTAAAACAAACCAAGATTCAGCTACTTTATACGCGAAAATTCCATAAAAGCGTAAAAAACACATAAAATCCCAACTTAGCACATAATTTCAAGCATTTGTCTATAACTTTTAATTCAAACCACTTCAACACAACAATATATACCAAATAGCTTTGTGTGCAAAGTTTCTAGCAAAACAAACTAAGTTTGAGCTACTTTTGTGTGTGAAAATGCCAAAAAAGCTTAAATACCCTTAAAATCGCAACTTAACATGTAACTTCTAGCATATGAATCTAACAACTTCAACACTATAATATATACCAAATAGCTTAGTATGCAAAGTTTCGTGCAAAAAAAACCAAGTTTGAGATACTTTATGCTCGAAAGTGCTTAAAATGCTTAAAAACCCTTAAAATCGCAACTTAGCACGTAATTTCCATCACATAATTATGATTTTCACTTCTAACCACTTCAACACAATAATATACACCAAATAGTGTAGTGTGCAAAGTTTCATGCCAAACAAACCAAGTTTCAGCTACTTTATACGCAAAAGTGCCAAAAAAGCATAAAACCTTAAAATCAAAACTTTGCAAAAAATTTCTAGCATAGGAATATGGATTTCAATTCTAATCACTTCAACACAATATTATATACCAAATAGTGTTGTGTGCCAAATTTCGTAAAAAACAAACCAAGTTTGAGCTACTTTATGCGCGAAAGTGCCAAAAAAGCATAAAAAACATTTAAAATCGCAACTTAGCACGTAATTTCAGGCATATGACAATAATTTAAAATTATAACCACTTCAACACAATAATATATACAAAATAGCTTTGTGTTCAAAGTTTCATGCAAAACAAAGCAAGTTTGAGCTACTTTATGCGCGAAAGTGCCAAAAAAGCTTAAAAACTCTTAAAATCGCAACTAAGCACGTAACATCTAGCATAAGACTATGATTTTCAATTCTAACCACTTCAACACATTATTATATACTGTAACATCTCGGAATAACTCGGGTCGTACGAAAAGAGAAGATGACCTTTTAAAAACGAGACAACTATAGTCCGAGTCAAACCGGGATGTTAGAAAACAGTTTTAAACGGGTTTGAAGTTAAGGAAAACGTGCGGATCGAGTTCTATTAGCGTTATTATGAACTACTAGATAATAAGAAATTCTTAGCAGCGGATAAGAACGAAAAGTTAAATCTACTTATTACAACTTGAGAACGAAAATCGCCTCATAAAAACCAAATGTTCTTCAAACTTAACTAGAAATTCTAATGATTTATTTCTTCAAGGGTCAATCCTCACTCCCCAGACCTGCAACTTAACTTACTGTTAGTCATTGCCCAGGTAGGAAACAACATCATCGCAGGGTCGTTAAGACCAAAAGTACACGTCAGCAATCGTTGCATAACAAAATAAAATAATAACACAAGAGAAAATTTTAATTTAATAGCTGACGATTCACAGAACCGTACGCTTCGTTCATGCTCATTAAGAATAATTATTTTCATGTAAAGATTAGTCAGCCATACTGCTGTACTATCCAGCCATACTGCCGGTACACTCCAATCTCCATAAGTGAGACAATACATTAGGGGGAGCTAACCCCTAAGCAAGTCTCTACCATAGTCACTCGCCTTACTTCGGTGCCTATGGTTAAGTATGCATACCCCCGCGGTGGCTCATAATGCCCTCATAAACCGCGAGTAATTCATTTCCACCAATTGACGTCATACTACGTCCACTTTAAAGTTAGTGAGGTCATACTACCTCTGCTTATCAAAACAATGTATAAAAATTATTGATTCGAAAGATAACATTATTCGTACTATATATCCATACTTTATTTTTTTTATATCATTATTATATGATACATCGGACTAATGCGAACCACGCTGCGTGTACATACCTTAAGCAAGATAACCAACTCACAAGCGTCTTAATCAATTCCCGGTCACGAATCGACTTCCTACAAGGTTCAATCGTATTCGGGAAATAAGCACACATACACATTTTCCTCAAATCATCCATAACACACATATACAATCACATCCATACCTAGAATACTACACACAACATGAACATCCATCACATACTATAACATGGTAAATACACAAAACAGGACAGCCTATACAATCTGTCCAGAAACACAACATAAAACTGTCAAACTGAAAATCCGACTTCACCGTTGCGTCCGGAAGGCGTCAAAACCCCCGGGTACAAATTTTCATAATTTATAACATAGTATAAGTAATTTTAAGTTAATTTCAAAGCCAAAAATGTTCCAAAAACACATTTTTTTCACCATTTTCAAAACCTACGGGATTTTGTCATTCCATTTTTTTTATCACAAAATTAAAAATATCAATGCTTTATTTCCTATTAAATCTAAACAACAAAATTTACATAAAAATAAATTTTAATCAATTATTATTATTATTTCTTTTTTCAATATAATTCTTTTTACACAATTGTATACACACATACACATCACATATTTACATGTATATTTTTTTTTCTACCAACATTAAAATTCCTTCTATTAATCAATAAAAATAAATAAATAAATTTCTAACACCACATACACTTTTTTTTCTATGAACATCCATTATATATATATATATATATATATATATATATATATATATATATATATATATATATATATATATATATATATATATATATATATATATATATATATATATATTTCAATCATCCATCAAACAATTTCTTCACACATATGTAAACATATCCAAAACCCTAAAAAAAAGACCATACATTAATTTAGATAGAAAATACATCATACTTTCACACATGAATTTTTAAATCATGAACAAATCATAAACTATAAAATAACACACATAAAAAAACTCATAGAAATTTAAATTAAAACTTAAAAATAAAAACTAGATTAAGAATTACTCACAATTGCTCAAGAATAAAACACCAAAATTGATGAATCAATGGAGGATTAGGCGTGAGGTTTTTGAGGGTTTTGGGAGTGTTTTCTTACTTGCAATGGCTTGGAATGAAAGGATGTAAGGAATATTAGGAGATTAAGGAAATAAGGCAATTAAGGAAAATTAAGGCAATACTTATGGAAGACAATAACTCCTTAACCTTTCAATATTCCTAAGAAGTTACTAATCTCCCATCCTTACTCCATATGGCCGGCCATCCATTCCACTTCCCATTTATTTTTTTATTTTTTTATTTTTTTTTTTTGAAATTAAGATAGGTTAGGAAAAAGGTTTGGACTTAAAATGGTTTAAATTGCCTTAAAAGTTGAAGTCTCATGATCTAACCTACTAACAAAATAAATAATTTAATATAATTTAATAAATAATATATTTTTCTAATTATAATAATAATATTACTAGCAAATCATTTAATATATCGGAAAATATCGGGGTGTTACAGACTACCCCCCTTAAAAAGGTTTTGACCCCGAAACCTCAACGTACAAACACAAAACACACAACAATCACACACATAAAGACGATAAAACAAGCACACAACAAAAGAAATAGATCAAAATAACTCAAAGCGCGCAAAATCCTACCGCTTCCTACCCCCCTTAAAAAGTTACGTCCCCTAACTTACTAACCTGAGGGAAAAGATACAGATACTTCTCTCGCATTGAAGCTTCTGTTTCCCAAGTTGCCTCTTGTGACCGATGATTGGACCATAGAACCTTAACCATTGCAACATCTTTTCGCCGAGTACTGCGAACCTTTCTATCTAAAATCTGAACAGGTTGCTCTTCATAGGTGATGCTTTCATCAAGCTCTAACGGTTCCGGGTCTAAGACATGCGAAGAAGCCGCAACATAACGTTTTAACTGGGAGATATGAAAAATGTCATGAACCTTACCTAGTGCATTAGGTAACGCTAACCGGTAAGCTAACTTCCCAATCCGCTCCACAATATCATAGGGACCAATGAAACACGGGCTTAACTTCCCACGAGCACCAAAACGAACCACACCTCTCATCGGAGACACATGAAGTAGAACTTTGTCGCCCACTTCGTACTCATTAGGCCGACGTCGGAGATCGGCGTACGATTTTTGTCTATCCTGGGCTGCCTTCATTTTATCGCGAATTAACTTTACTTTCTCAGTCATTTGCACAAGCATATCAGGTCCTAAGGTAACAGATTCAGTAAAATCATCCCAACATACAGGACTACGGCACTTACGACCATAAAGTGCTTCAAACGGAGCCATTTGAATCGTTGCCTGATAACTGTTATTATAAGAGAATTCTACGAAATCCAAATGTTCATCCCATGAACCTTGCCATTCCATGGCTATTGCTCTCAACATGTCTTCTAGTATCTGATTGACACGTTCAGTCTGACCATCCGTCATAGGGTGAAAAGACGTGCTATGAAGAAGAGTGGTTCCCGAAGCCTGCTGTAATGATTTCCAAAAATGTGACAAGTATCGAGTATCACGATCGGATACAATAGTACGAGGTATTCCGTGATATCGAACAACGTATCTAATATAGGCACGAGTAAGTTGTTCCATATCCCACTTACAGTTCATCGGAATAAACCTTGCAGACTTAGTAAGCCTATCCACAATCACCCAAAGAGTATCATTACCAGCCTTAGTTCGTGGCAACCCTAACACGAAATCCATAGATATGTCATCCCACTTCCATAACGGGACTTCTAGAGGTTGCAGTAACCCAGCTGGTCTTCGATGTTCACTCTTAACCTTTTGACACGTTAAACACTTGGAAACAAAATCAGCAATATTCTTTTACATACCAGACCACCAAAACATGCATTTTAAATCTTGATACATCTTATCTCCACCAGGATGAACCGAGTATCTAGAATAATGAGCTTCGTTCAATAACTTTTCCTTCAAGGAGTCACACCTATCCGGCACACACCACCGTCCTTTAAAACGATTTAAAACGAAGACTGCCATCCTTATGAATTGTAAAACCTTCAGCTCTCCCTTCACTGATCTGCTCCCGAAGTTTAATGAACTTTGGGTCTTACAGTTGCTTAGCCATAATCTCTTCGAAAAAGTTAGGTTGAATAGACAAGGCACTCAACTTGGCTTCCAATTCCCCTTCTTGAATTATCTCCAAGTTCATTCTCCCAAACTCCTTACACAACTCCTCAGAGGTTATTAACGCTGAGACTGAATGCCTCGATTTCCTACTCAAAGCATCAACGACTACATTCGCACGGCCCTCGTGATAGGAAATCTCAAAATCATAATCACTGATAAGTTCTTACCAACGTCGTTGGCGCAAATTCAACTCGGATTGAGTGAACAAAAATTGCAAGCTCTTATGATCCGTAAAGACCTTGCATTTGACGCCATAAAGATAATGTCGCCAGATTTTTAATGCGAAAACCACAGCCGCTAATTCCAAGTCATGTGTTGGATAATTCACCTCATGAGTCCTTAGTTGACGCGAAGCATACGCCACCACTTTCCTATCTTGCATTAAAACACAACCTAATCCATGTTTGGAAGCGTCACTGTAGACGGAGTATTCCAAAGATGGATCAGGTAAGGTCAACACAGGGGTTGTAGTTAACTTCTCCTTCAATAACTGAAATGCCTTCTCGCACTCCTCAGTCCATTCGAACTTCTTTTCCTTCTTCATCAAGGCTGTTAGTGGACGAGCGATACGAGAAAAGTCCTTCACAAAACGACGATAGTACCCTGCTAATCCTAAGAAACTCCGGATATCTGTAACATTCCGAGGTGTAGACCAATCCCGAACAGCTGCTACTTTTGCTGGATCAACGGAAATTCCTTCCTTAAAAACAATGTGACCCAGAAAAGCCACTTGCTCTAACCAAAATTCACACTTCGAAAACTTAGCATACAACTGATTCTCTCGCAGAATCTGCAAGACTATCCTTAAATGCTCTCGATGTTCTTCTTGACTCTTGGAATATACCAAAATATCATCAATGAACACCAGCACACACTTATCGAGGTACGCGTTCAAAACCCGATTCATCAACCCCATAAATGCTGTAGGTGCGTTGGTTAACCCAAAAGGCATCACGGTAAATTCGAAGTGTCCGTATCTGGTCCTAAAAGCTGATTTACTAACATCCTCCTCCTTGATAGGTAACTGATGATACCCGGACCGCAGGTCAATCTTGGAAAAGACTCCTGCCCCTTGCAATTGATCAAAAAGATCATCGATCCGTGGTAATGGGTACTTATTCTTAACAGTGACCTTATTAAGTTCTCTGTAATCAATACAGAGACGCATCGTTCCGTCCTTTTACCTTACAAACAACACTGGGGCTCCCCAAGGCGACACACGGGGTCTTATATAACCCTTCTCTAACAACTCCTCCAATTGGACTTTCAATTCTTCCATCTCCTTTGGGGTCATTCGGTAAGGAGCTTTTGAAATTGGCCCTGTCCCAGGGATTAAGTCAATCGAGAAGTCCACGTCCCTTCTTGGCGGCATACCAGGAAGTTCTTTTGGAAAAACATCTCTAAAATCACATACCACTGGAATGTTCTCAAGCTACAACTATCGCTCCCCTACTTTACTTATACTACACAGAAACCACGGTTGCCCTTGCTTGATTAACTTCCTGACCTTCAATGACGATACAATTTTTATCCTCGGTCTCTTAGGAAGACTCCTATATTTAACCTTCTCCCCCCTAGGTCCACTTAAGGTCACTGACTGTTCTTCACAATCTATTATCGCTTTATACCTACTTAGCCAATCCATCCCAAGTATTACATTTAAATCATCCATTTCTAGAGAAAATAAATTACTTGGAAATTTTACTTTCCCTATCTTAACTGACACTTCACGGAACAACGTATTACAATGAAAAGTCTCCCCAGAAGGAGTAGAGACTGAAAAAGATGTTTCCTCGGGGTTCTCCAATTCTAAATCCTTAACTCTAGACTTTGAAACAAACGAGCACGATGCACCAGAATCAAAAAGTACTTTAACGGATTTTGTATTAATACAAAACGTACCTATGACCACATCCGACGCCTGTACTGCCTCCCTCGAGTTAACTGCTGAAAGCCTGCCGTCGTTCTGGGTAGAAGTAGTAACACCTCCTTGATTACCACGTTGGCTTGAAAAGAAATTCTCGTTTCTAGCATTTCCCGGTCGTTGCTGAACACCGGAGTTATTACCCGAAAACCTAGGGTTTGAGGCACCTCCCATGTTTCGGCCAAAACTTCCACCATTGTGATTCCCCCTTCCAGCTTCATTACTACTCCGTCCGTTAGTGAGTCTTTGTTGTTGGAAACCTCTATGATTTCCCCCTTGCAACTCTTGTTGTCCTATGCGAGTATAACACTCGTACATTCTATGGCCCGGCTTACCACAGTAAGAACAGTCCACTAACGCACCCCGGCAGTCCCTTCCTGGGTGGTTCTTTTGGCATCTCCGACAGTTGAAGATTCTTTCCTTCCCATTACGATCATACAAAGGCTTCTGCATTCTAGCCTTTAGTCTCAAATTTCCCCCATTCTTGCTGTTTTGACCAGAATGGAAACCTTTCTCCTGAAAGCCTCCAAACGGTTTGTGCTTCTTAAATTGATTTTGGACTTGATTACTCGCATTTGTATCATTCTAAAACACGGGTTCTTTTCTCTTTTCTCCGCTATGGCCCAACTTCTCTTTTCCTTCCTGATAACATTTCCAATCTACGCAGCTCTCTTGTATAGCTGGTCTAACGTATCATATCTATCAGTCTAAATGTGTTTTTGGATCTCATACAATAGA
Source organism: Amaranthus tricolor (assembly GCF_026212465.1). Classification (NCBI taxonomy): domain Eukaryota; kingdom Viridiplantae; phylum Streptophyta; class Magnoliopsida; order Caryophyllales; family Amaranthaceae; genus Amaranthus; species Amaranthus tricolor. The sequence goes on from NC_080061.1 coordinate 14,755,776, forward strand.
CCTAACTCAAAACGCTGTATTTTCTTTCCCTCAGTTGGGACATCCTCAGGGCAAAACTTCAAGTATTCCATAAATTTCTAGTAATATTCATCTACCGTTAGGTTTCCTATTTCGAACCTAGCAAACTCATTTGATTTGTCCTTCCTAACATGAGGCGGATAGAATTGGTCCCTTAACGCTCCCTTAAATCCTTCCCAGCTTAAGTCACCGTCGTTTTCTGATATCAGCCTCATCTTACTATGTGTCCACCAATAGTCAGCGTCTTCCACTAGGAAAAACGCGGCTTGGTCAACCATGAGCTCAGCAGGACATCTCACCACGCTAAAAAGCTTGTCAAATTCTCTCAGCCAGTTTTCCAACATAGAAGGTTCACCTTTTCCACTATAAGTCGAGGGTTTACTCTGGGCTATTCTCTTACTAATTGACGAAGCCTTTTCCTCCAAGGATTTCGGTCTCGGATTTCTTGCGCCAGCTAGGGCCTTAACTAGGTTTCGAAGCACGCGATCAGAGTTTCCTCTTGGCACGGACCTTTTCAAAAAGGGTGGCATGATGGCAGGGATACTGCCTTAGGTTAAACAAGGTATGTAAATACATTTCTACAGCGTTTGTGGTTAAGGAAAATGCATTCTGTTATTGTTCTAAAATAAACAAGGTAGTAGCCCTAAAGGAAAAAGGGTTGAACAAAGAGTCTATAATCAAAACTATTCATTTTTCCATAAATACGATACTGAATCAATTCTAATTACTAACGTTTAGACTTTTAAAAACAAAATTCAAATTCAAAACAATAATACCATATAGTTCCAATCTAAAAGAAATAATTGGGTATAGATTCCCACATAATCATTGTTCAAATACTACAAAAGTCCGACATAAACAACCAAATCATTTAACCAACAAAATTGTTCACAATTATTCTACTAAGGGACTAGACATACGAACTTGTACACATGCATAATCAAATAAAGTAAAAACAATCAGGCAAATAAAGGCGACGCATTCAGACGGTCCTGATCCTCCATGTATTGATCAGGGTCAAAATCAGCATCACCGGAATCATCGCTAGACGCGCTATCGGAATCAGAAGGGGTTCCTACAGATAAGGAATCACTCATAGTAAGTTTGCGCTACGGAATCAGAAAGCTCTACAATTATTGGCTCAGGTGGTTCCTCTTCCCACATCATTATCTCACTTTCTTCCTCACTCATGAGATCATCTCGCCTCACCGGCCAACCCCCTAGAATAACTACTCCGCTATCAATATCACTCAAAATTCCATCTCTATCAACTAGTTCCCCCTCCTCATCAACATTATATCCATCCCCTAAGTTATCCTCATCAGGCTCTTCTACCACTCCTAAGGAATCCTCCTCCATAAATTCTCCTTGCTCCTCATCAGAATTTTCTTTGAAATCCTCCTCAAATTCTTCTTCTGGATCCTCATCGGGGTCCACCTCCGGGTCCTCCTCTGGATCCTCCTCGGGGTCCTCCTCGAAATCCAACTCGTCGAAATTTATTAGTAACACTGAGTTTGGGTTTACTACAGGAACAACCTCCTCATTACTATCTCTCCTTGCCCCACTAGACTCTGGAACGTCAACTCCGTCCCAACCCTCAGTTTGCACTGCTCTTACCCTCCTGTCAAGCTCTAGGTGAAACTGGTCACTCTTCTCTTTCAGTGCAATCATCTCCTCTTCCATTATTCTTTCATACACTTGTTTAGACCTTTTGTAGATCATTTCCATTCGTCGGGTGTAATCCAAATCACTTTCTCCCTCTTTTTTATCCCAAATTCCCAGAGGCTCTATTTCAGCCTAGGCTGGGGCATTAACTAAAGCTCTCCAGGGTTCCTCTCGGGTATTAATTTCCTCCTCGGCCTGTCTTTTTCCTTTATCCATGAAAGAAAGTAATAATCGAACTTCCTGACTCACAAAGAAAGAAAACAAGGCAATTAATTTCTGAGATAAGACAAAGATAGATAATTCAGAGCATCAGAGATATAAGCACAGAAATCCTATCATGCACACATCAAAGTTATCCATGACATCATGCTTAAAGACACCAAGCACAACACATCATATCCCCTTAATGTCTACCCCTTTTACTCTCGTCAATTTTTTTTTTCTATGTTAGTCTATCGATATAGATAAATAACACCAAATAAAACTCCCGCTCTGATACCAGTTGTTACATCTCGGAATAACTCGGGTCGTACGAAAAGAGAAGATGACCTTTTAAAAACGAGACAACTATAGTCCGAGTCAAACCGGGATGTTAGAAAACAGTTTTAAACGGGTTTGAAGTTAAGGAAAACGTGCGGATCGAGTTCTATTAGCGTTATTATGAACTACTAGATAATAAGAAATTCTTAGCAGCGGATAAGAACGAAAAGTTAAATCTACTTATTACAACTTGAGAACGAAAATCGCCTCATAAAAACCAAATGTTCTTCAAACTTAACTAGAAATTCTAATGATTTATTTCTTCAAGGGTCAATCCTCACTCCCCAGACCTGCAACTTAACTTACTGCTAGTCATTGCCCAGGTAGGAAACAACATCATCGCAGGGTCGTTAAGACCAAAAGTACACGTCAGCAATCGTTGAATACCAAAATAAAATAATAACACAAGAGAAAATTTTAATTTAATAACTGACGATTCACAGAACCGTACGCTTCGTTCATGATCATTAAGAATAATTATTTTCATGTAAAGATTAGTCAGCCATACTGCTGTACTATCCAGCCATACTGCCGGTACACTCCAATCTCCATAAGTGAGACAATACATTAGGGGGAGCTAACCCCTAAGCAAGTCTCTACCATAGACACTCGCCTTACTTCGGTGCCTACGGTTAAGTATGCATACCCCCGCAGTGGCTCATAATGCCCTCATAAACCGCGAGTAATTCATTTCCACCAATTGACGTCATACTACGTCCACTTTAAAGTTAGTGAGGTCATACTACCTCTGCTTATCAAAACAATGTATAAAAATTATTGATTCGAAAGATAACATTATTCATACTATATATACATACTTTACTTTTTTTATATCATTATTATATGATACATCGGACTAATGCGAACCACGCTGCGTGTACATACCTTAAGCAAGATAACCAACTCACAAGCGTCTTAATCAATTCCCGGTCACGAATCGACTTCCTACAAGGTTCAATCGTATTCGGGAAATAAGCACACATACACATTTTCCTCAAATCATCCATTACACACATATACAATCACATCCATACCAAGAATACTACACACAACATGAACATCCATCACATACTATAACATGGTAAATACACAAAACAGGACAGCCTATACAATCTGTCCAGAAACTCAACTTAAAACTGTCAAACTGAAAATCCGACTTCACCGTTGCGTCCGAAAGGCGTCAAAACCCTCGGGTACCAATTTTCATAATTTATAACATAGTATAAGTAATTTTAAGTTAATTTCAAAGCCAAAAATATTCCAAAACCACATTTTTTTCACCATTTTCAAAACCTACGGGATTTTGTCATTCCATTTTTTTTATCACAAAAATATAAATATCAATGCTTTATTTCCCATTAAATCTAAACAACAAAATTTACATAAAAATAAATTTTAATGAATTATTATTATTATTTCTTTTTTCAATATAATTCTTTTTACACAATTGTATACACACATACACATCACATATTTACATGTATATTTTTTTTTCTACCAACATTATAAATTCCTTCTGTTAATCAATAAAAATAAATAAATAAATTTCTAACACCACATACACTTTTTTTTCTATGAACATCCATTTTATATATATATATATATATATATATATATATATATATATATATATATATATATATATATATATATATATATATATATATATATATATATATATATATATATATATATATATATATATATATATATATATATATATATATATATATATATATATATATATATATATATATATATATATATATATATATATATATATATATATATATATATATATATATATATATATATATTTTCAATCATCCATCAAATAATTTCTTCACTCATATGTAAACATATCCAAAACCCTAAAAAAAAAGACCATACATTAATTTAGATAGAAAATACATCATACTTTCACACATAAATTTTTCAATCATGAAAAAATCATAAACTATAAAATAACACACATAAAAAAAATCATAGAAATTTAAATTAAAACTTAAAAATAAAAACTAGATTAAGAATTACTCACAATTGCTCAAGAATAAAACACCAAAATTGACGAATCAATGGAGGATTAGGCGTGAGGTTTTTGAGGGTTTTGGGAGTATTTTCTTACTTGCAATGGCTTGGAATAAAAGAATGTAAGGAAAATTAGGAGATTAAGGAAATAAGGCAATTAAGGAAAATTAAGGCAATACTTATGGAAGACAATAACTCCTTAACCTTTCAATATTCCTAAGAAGTTACTAATCTCCCATCCTTACTCCATATGGCCGGCCATCCATTCCACTTCCCATTTATTTTTTTATTTATTTATTTATTTTTTTTGAAATTACGATAGGTTAGGAAAAAGGTTTGGACTTAAAATGGTTTAAATTGCCTTAAAAGTGGAAGTCTCATGATCTAACCTACTAACAAAATAAATAATTTAATATAATTTAATAAATAATATATTTTTCTAAAAATAATAATAATAATAATATTACTAGCAAATCATTTAATATATCGGAAAATATCGGGGTGTTACATATACCAAATAGTATTGTGTGCCAAGTTTCGTGCAAAACAAACCAAGTTTGAGCTACTTTATGAGCGAAAGTGCCAAAACTGCTTAAAAACCCTTAAAATCGCAACTTCGCATGTAATTTTAAGCATATGACAATAATTTTCAATTCTAACCACTTCAACACAATTAATATACAAAATACCTTTGTGTGCAAAGTTTCTTGAATAATAAAACAAGTTCGAGGTACTTTATGCGCAAAAGTGCCAAAATGCTTAAAAACCCTTAAAATCGCAACTTAGCACGTAATTTCTATCATATAATTATGTTTTTTACTTCTAACCACTTTTCACACAATAATATATACCAAATAGTGTACTGTGCAAAGTTTCTTGCAAAACCAACCAAGTTTGAGCTACTTTATGTGCAAAATTGCCAAAAAAGCTTAAAACCTTAAAATCGAAACTTTGCACGTAATTTCTAGCATATGACTTTTATTTTCGATTTTAACCACTTCAACACAATAGTATATACCAAATAGTGTTGTGTGCCAAGGTTCGTACAAAAGAAACCAAGTTTGAGCTACTTTATGCGTGAAAGTGCCAAAAAACCATAAAAAAACTTAAAATCGCAACTTAGCACGTAATTTCAGGCATATGACAATAATTTACAATTATAACCACTTCAACACAATAATATATACAAAATATCTTTGTGTTCAAAGTTTCATGCAAAACAAACCAAGTTTGAGCTACTTTATGCGCGAAAGTGCCAAAACAGCTTTAAAAACCCTTAAAATCGCAACTTCGCATGTAATTTCAAGCACATGACAACAGTTTTCAATTCTAACCACTTCAACACAATAATATATACCAAATAGCTTTGTGTGCAAACTTTCTTGCGAAACAAAACAAGTTTGAGCTACTTTATGAACGAAAGTTCAAAAAATGCTTTAAAACCCTTAAAGTCGCAACTTAGCACGTAATTTCTATCATATAATTATGATTTTCACTTCTAACCACTTCAAAAAAATAATATATACAAAAAGTTTCATACAAAACAAACCAAGATTGAGCTACTTTGTGCGCAAAAGTGCCAAAAATGCTTAAAAACCTAAAAATCGTACCTTAGCACGTAATTTCAAGAATCTGACTATAATTTTAAATTCAAACCACTTCAACACAATAATTTATAACAAATAGCTTTGTGTGCAGAGTTTCTTGCAAAAGAAACTAAGTTTGAGGTACTTTATGCGTGAAAGTACCAAAAAAGCTTAAATACCCTTAAAATCGCAACTTAGCACGTAACTTCTAGCATATGATTATGATTTTCACTTCTTACCACTTCAAAAAAATAATATATACGAAAAGTTTGACACAAAACAAACCTAGATTGAGCTACTTTATGCGCAAAAGTGCCAAAAATGCTTAAAAACCTAAAAATCGTACCTTAGCACGTAATTTCAAGAATCTGACTATAATTTTCAATTCAAACCACTTCAACAAAATAATATATACCAAATAGCTTTGTGTGCAGAGTTTCTTGCAAAAGAAACTAAGTTTGAGGTACTTTATGCGTGAAAGTACCAAAAAAGCTTAAATACCCTTAAAATCACAACTTAGCACATAACTTCTAGCATATGATTATGATTTTCAATTCTAACGACTTCAACACAATAATTTATATCAAATAACTTTATATGTAAAGTTTCATGCAAAACAAACCAAGATTGAGATACTTTATGCGCGAAAGTACCAAAAAAGCTTAAATACCCTTAAAATCGCAACTCGGCACGTAATTTCTATCATATAGTTATGTTTTTCACTTCTAACCACTTCAACATATTAATATATACCAAATAGTGTAGTGTGCATAGTTTCATGCAAAACCAACCAAGTTTGAGCTACTTTATGTGCAAAAGTGATAAAAAAGCTTAAAACCTTAAAATCGAAACTTTTCACGTAATTTCTAGCATATGACTTTGATTTTAAATTCTAACCACTTCAACATAATAGTATATACCAAATAATTTTGTGTGCCATGTTTGGTACGAAACAAACCAAGTTAGAGCTACTTTATGCGCGAAAATGCCAAAAAGGCAAAAAAAAAAACTCAAAATCACAACTTAGCACGTAATTTCAAGCATATGACTATAATTTACAATTCTAACCACTTCAACACAATAATATATACAAAATAGCTTTTTGTTCAATGTTTCATGCAAAACAAACCAAGTTTCAGCTACTTTTGCGCGAAAATGCCAAAAAAGCTTTAAAACCCTTAAAATCGCAACTTAGCACGTAATTTCTAGCATATGACTATGATTTTCAATTCTAACAACTGCAACACAATAATCTATACCAAATAGATTTGTGCGCTTAATTTCGTGCAAAACAAACTAAGTTGGAGCTACTACATGCGCGAAAGTACCAAAAAAGCTTAAAAAACCTAATAATCGCAACTTAGCACGTAATTTCTATCATATAATTATGATTTTCACTTCTAACCACTTCAACACAATAACATATACCACATAGTGTTGTGTTCAAAATTTCATGCAAAACAAACCAAGTTTTAGCAACTTTATGCGCAAAAGTGCAAAAAAGCTTAAAAACTAGAAAATAGAAACTTTGCTCATAATTTCTAGCATATGACTATAATTTTCAATTCTAACCACTTAAACACATAAGTATATACCAAATAGTGTTGTGTGCCAAGTACAAAACAAACCAAGTTTGACCTACTTTATGCACGAAAGTACCAAAAAACATAAAAAAAAACACTTAAAATCGCAACTTAGCACGTAATTTCAAGCATGTGACTATAATTTTCAATTCTAACCACTTCAACACAATAATATATACCAAATAGCTTTGTATGCAAAGTTTCGTGCAAAACAAACCAAGTTTGAGATGATTTATGCGCGAATGTGCGAAAAAAGTTTAAATACCCTTAAAATCGCAACTTAGCACGTAATTTCTGGCATATGACAATAATTTACAATTATAACCACTTCAACACAATAATATATACAAAATAGCTTTGTGTTCAAAGTTTCATGCAAAACAAACCAAGTTTGAGCTACTTTATGTGCAAAAGTGCAAAAGAAGCTTAAAACCTTAAAATCGAAACTTTTCACGTAATTTCTAGCATATGACTTTGATTTTAAATTCTAACCACTTCAACATAATAGTATATACCAAATAATGTTGTGTGCCAAGTGTCGTACAAAACAAATTTCAAGCATATTACAATAATTTTCAATTCTAACTACTTCAACACAATAATATATACCAAATAGATTTGTGTGCAAAGTTTTTTGCAAAACAAATTAAGTTTGAGCCACTTTATGAGCAAAAGTGCCAAATATATTTATATACCCGTAAAATCGCAACTTAGCACATATGACTATGATTTTCAATTCTAACAACTGCAACACAATAATCTATACCAAATAGTTTTGTGTGCTTAGTTTCGTGCAAAACAAATTATGTTGGAGCTACTATAAGCACGTTAGTACCAAAAAAGATTAAAAAACCTTAAAATCGCCACTTAGCACGTAATTTCTATCATATAATTATGATTTTCACTTCTAACCACTTCAACACAATAATATATACCAAATAGTGTTGTGTGCAAAGTTTCAAGCAAAACAAATCAAGTTTGAGCTACTTTATGCGCAAAAGTGCCAAAAAAGCTTAAAATCCTTAAAATGGAAACTATGCACGTAATTTCTACCATATTACTATGATTTTCAATTCTAACCACTTCAACACAATATTATATACCAAAAAGTGTTGTGTGCCAAGTTTCGTACAAAACAAACCAAGTTTGAGCTACTTTATGCGCGAAAGTGCCAAAAAAGCATAAAAAACACTTAAAATCGCAACTTAGCACTTAATTTCAAGCATATTACTATAATTTTCAATTCTAACTTCATCAAAACAATAATACATACAAAACAGCTTTGTCTGCAAAGTTTCATGCATAACAAAACAAGTTTCAGCTACTTTATGCGCGAAAGTGCCAAAAAAGCTTAAATACCCTTAAAATCGCAACTTAGCACGTAATTTCTAGCATATGACTATGATTTTTAATTCTAACCACTTCAACACAATAATATATACCAAATAGCTTTGTATGCAAAGTTTCGTGCAAAACATACCAAGATTGAGATACTTTATGCGCGAAAATGCCAAAAAAGCTTAAAAACCCTTAAAACAGCAACTTAGCACGTAACTTCTAGCTTATGACTATGATTTTCAATTCTAACCACTTCAAGATAATAGTATATACCAAATAGTGTTGTGTGCCAAGTTTCGTGCAAAACAAACCAAGTTTGAGCTACTTTATGTGCGAAAGTTCCAAAAAAGTTTTAAAAACCCATAAAATCGCAACTTCGCATGTATATTCAAGCATATGACAATAATTTTCAATTCTAACAACTTCCACACAAGAATATATACCCAATAGCTTTGTGTGCAAAGTTTCTTGCAAAACAAACCAAGTTTGAGCTACTTTATGTGCGAAAGTGTCAAAAATATTTAAATACCCATAAAATCGCAACTTAGCATATGACTATGATCTTCAATTTTAACCACTTCAACAAAATAATATATACCAAATAGCTTTGTATGCAAAGTTTCGTGCAAAACAAACCAAGTTTGAGATAATTTATGCGCGAATGTGCGAAAAAAGTTTAAATACCCTTAAAATCGCAACTTAGCACGTAATTTCAGGCATATGACAATAATTTACAATTATAACCACTTCAACACAATAATATATACAAAATAGCTTTGTGTTCAAAGTTTCATGCAAAACAAACCAAGTTTGAGCTACTTTATGCGCGAAAGTGCCAAAAATGCTTAAAAACCTAAAAATCGTACCTTAGCACGTAATTTCAAGAATCTGACTATAATTTTCAATTCAAACCACTTCAACACAATAATATATACCAAATAGCTTTGTGTGCAGAGTTTCTTTCAAAAGAAACTAAGTTTGAGGTACTTTATACGTGAAAGTACCAAAAAAACTTAAATACCCTTAAAATCGCAACTTAGCACGTAACTTCTAGCATATGATTATGATTTTCAATTCTAACGACTTCAACACAATAATTTATATCAAATAGCTTTATATGTAAAGTTTCATGCAAAACAAACCTAGATTGAGATACTTTATGCGCGAAAGTACTAAAAAAGCGTAAATACCCTTAAAATCGCAACTCAGCACGTAATTTCTATCATATTGTTATGTTTTTCACTTCTAACCACTTCAACATAATAATATATACAAAATAGTGTAGTGTGCAAAGTTTCATGCAAAACCAACCAAGTTTAAGCTACTTTATGTGCAAAAGTGCAAAAGAATCTTAAAACCTTAAAATCGAAACTTTTCACGTAATTTCTAGCATGACTTTGATTTTAAATTCTAACCACTTCAACATAATAGTATATACCAAATAATGTTGTGTGCCAAGTTTCGTACAAAACAAATTTCAAGCATATTACAATAATTTTCAATTCTAACTACTTCAACACAATAATATATACCAAATAGATTTGTGTGCAAAGTTTTTTGCAAAACAAATTAAGTTTGAGCCACTTTATGAGCAAAAGTGCCAAATATATTTATATACCCGTAAAATCGCAACTTAGCACATATGACTATGATTTTCAATTCTAACAACTGCAACACAATAATCTATACCAAATAGTTTTGTGTGCTTAGTTTCGTGCAAAACAAATTATGTTGGAGCTACTATAAGCACGTTAGTACCAAAAAAGATTAAAAAACCTTAAAATCGCCACTTAGCACGTAATTTCTATCATATAATTATGATTTTCACTTCTAACCACTTCAACACAATAATATATACCAAATAGTGTTGTGTGCAAAGTTTCAAGCAAAACAAAGCAAGTTTGAGCTACTTTATGCGCAAAAGTGCCAAAAAAGCTTAAAATCCTTAAAATGGAAACTATGCACGTAATTTCTACCATATTACTATGATTTTCAATTCTAACCACTTCAACACAATATTATATACCAAAAAGTGTTGTGTGCCAAGTTTCGTACAAAACAAACCAAGTTTGAGCTACTTTATGCGCGAAAGTGCCAAAAAAGCATAAAAAACACTTAAAATCGCAACTTAGCACTTAATTTCAAGCATATTACTATAATTTTCAATTCTAACTTCTTCAAAACAATAATACATACAAAACAGCTTTGTCTGCAAAGTTTCATGCATAACAAAACAAGTTTCAGCTACTTTATGCGCGAAAGTGCCAAAAAAGCTTAAATACCCTTAAAATCGCAACTTAGCACGTAATTTCTAGCATATGACTATGATTTTTAATTCTAACCACTTCAACACAATAATATATACCAAATAGCTTTGTATGCAAAGTTTCGTGCAAAACATACCAAGATTGAGATACTTTATGCGCGAAAGTGCCAAAAAAGCTTAAAAACCCTTAAAACAGCAACTTAGCACGTAACTTCTAGCTTATGACTATGATTTTCAATTCTAACCACTTCAAGACAATAGTATATACCAAATAGTGTTGTGTGCCAAGTTTCGTGCAAAACAAACCAAGTTTGAGCTACTTTATGTGCGAAAGTTCCAAAAAAGTTTTAAAAACCCATAAAATCGCAACTTCGCATGTATATTCAAGCATATGACAATAATTTTCAATTCTAACAACTTCCACACAAGAATATATACCCAATAGCTTTGTGTGCAAAGTTTCTTGCAAAACAAACCAAGTTTGAGCTACTTTATGTGCGAAAGTGTCAAAAATATTTAAATACCCATAAAATCGCAACTTAGCATATGACTATGATCTTCAATTTTAACCACTTCAACAAAATAATATATACCAAATAGCTTTGTATGCAAAGTTTCGTGCAAAACAAACCAAGTTTGAGATAATTTATGCGCGAATGTGCGAAAAAAGTTTAAATACCCTTAAAATCGCAACTTAGCACGTAATTTCAGGCATATGACAATAATTTACAATTATAACCACTTCAACACAATAATATATACAAAATAGCTTTGTGTTCAAAGTTTCATGCAAAACAAACCAAGTTTGAGCTACTTTATGCGCGAAAGTGCCAAAAATGCTTAAAAACCTAAAAATCGTACCTTAGCACGTAATTTCAAGAATCTGACTATAATTTTCAATTCAAACCACTTCAACACAATAATATACACCAAATAGCTTTGTGTGCAGAGTTTCTTGCAAAAGAAACTAAGTTTGAGGTACTTTATACGTGAAAGTACCAAAAAAACTTAAATACCCTTAAAATCGCAACTTAGCACGTAACTTCTAGCATATGATTATGATTTTCAATTCTAACGACTTCAACACAATAATTTATATCAAATAGCTTTATATGTAAAGTTTCATGCAAAACAAACCTAGATTGAGATACTTTATGCGCGAAAGTACTAAAAAAGCGTAAATACCCTTAAAATCGCAACTCAGCACGTAATTTCTATCATATTGTTATGTTTTTCACTTCTAACCACTTCAACATAATAATATATACAAAATAGTGTAGTGTGCAAAGTTTCATGCAAAACCAACCAAGTTTAAGCTACTTTATGTGCAAAAGTGCAAAAGAAGCTTAAAACCTTAAAATCGAAACTTTTCACGTAATTTCTAGCATATGACTTTGATTTTAAATTCTAACCACTTCAACATAATAGTATATACCAAATAATGTTGTGTGCCAAGTTTCGTACAAAACAAATTTCAAGCATATTACAATAATTTTCAATTCTAACTACTTCAACATAATAATATATACCAAATAGATTTGTGTGCAAAGTTTTTTGCAAAACAAATTAAGTTTGAGCCACTTTATGAGCAAAAGTGCCAAATATATTTATATACCCGTAAAATCGCAACTTAGCACATATGACTATGATTTTCAATTCTAACAACTGCAACACAATAATCTATACCAAATAGTTTTGTGTGCTTAGTTTCGTGCAAAACAAATTATGTTGGAGCTACTATAAGCACGTTAGTACCAAAAAAGATTAAAAAACCTTAAAATCGCCACTTAGCACGTAATTTCTATCATATAATTATGATTTTCACTTCTAACCACTTCAACACAATAATATATACCAAATAGTGTTGTGTGCAAAGTTTCAAGCAAAACAAATCAAGTTTGAGCTACTTTATGCGCAAAAGTGCCAAAAAAGCTTAAAATCCTTAAAATGGAAACTATGCACGTAATTTCTACCATATTACTATGATTTTCAATTCTAACCACTTCAACACAATATTATATTTCAAAATTGTTGTGTGCCAAGTTTCGTACAAAACAAACCAAGTTTGAGCTACTTTATGCGCGAAAGTGCCAAAAAAGCATAAAAAACACTTAAAATCGCAACTTAGCACTTAATTTCAAGCATATTACTATAATTTTCAATTCTAACTTCTTCAAAACAATAATACATACAAAATAGCTTTGTCTGCAAAGTTTCATGCATAACAAAACAAGTTTCAGCTACTTTATGCGCGAAAGTGCCAAAAAAGCTTAAATACCCTTAAAATCGCAACTTAACACGTAATTTCTAGCATATGACTATGATTTTTAATTCTAACCACTTCAACACAATAATATATACCAAATAGCTTTGTATGCAAAGTTTCATGAAAACATACCAAGATTGAGATACTTTATGCGCGAAAGTGCCAAAAAAAGCTTAAAAACCCTTAAAGCAGCAACTTAGCACGTAACTTCTAGCTTATGACTATGATTTTCAATTCTAACCACTTCAAGACAATAGTATATACCAAATAGTGTTGTGTGCCAAGTTTCGTGCAAAACAAACCAAGTTTGAGCTACTTTATGCGCGAAAGTTCCAAAAAAGTTTTAAAAACCCATAAAATCGCAACTTCGCATGTATATTCAAGCATATGACAATAATTTTCAATTCTAACAACTTCCACACAAGAATATATACCCAATAGCTTTGTGTGCAAAGTTTCTTGCAAAACAAACCAATTTTGAGCTACTTTATGTGCGAATGTGTCAAAAATATTTAAATACCCGTAAAATCGCCACTTAGCCTATGACTATGATCTTCAATTTTAACCACTTCAACAAAATAATATATACCAAATAGCTTTGTATGCAAAGTTTCGTGCAAAACAAACCAAGTTTGAGATAATTTATGCGCGAATGTGCGAAAAAAGTTTAAATACCCTTAAAATCGCAACTTAGCACGTAATTTCAAGTATATGACAATAATTTACAATTATAACCACTTCCACACAATAATATATACAAAATAGCTTTGTGTTCAAAGTTTCATGCAAAACAAACCAAGTTTAGCTACTTTATGCGCGAAAGTGCCAAAAAAGCTTAAAAACTCTTAAAATGGCAACTAAGCACGTAACATCTAGCATAAGACTATGATTTTCAATTCTAACCACTTCAACACATTATTATATACCAAATAGTATTGTGTGCCAAGTATCGTGCAAAACAATAATATATACCAAATAGTGTAGTGTGCAAAGTTTCATGCAAAACCAACCAAGTTTGAGCTACTTTATGTGCAAAATTGCCAAATAAGCTTAAAACCTTAAAATCGAAACTTTGCACGTAATTTCTAGCATATGACTTTTATTTTCGATTCTAAACACTTCAACATAATAGTATATACCAAATAGTGTTGTGTGCCAAGTTTCGTACAAAACAAACCAAGTTTGAGCTACTTCATGCGCGAAAGTGCCAAAAAAGCATAAAAAATACTTAAAATCGCAACTTAGCACGTAATTTCTATCATATAATTATGATTTTCACTTCTAACCACTTCAAAAAAATAATATATACGAAAAGTTTCATACAAAACAAACCAAGATTGAGCTACTTTATGCGCAAAAGTGCCAAAAATGCTTTAAAACCTAAAAATCGTACCTTAGCACGTAATTTCAAGAATCTGACTATAAATTTCAATTCAAACCACTTCAACACAATAATATATACCAAATGGCTTTGTGTGCAGAGTTTCTTGCAAAAGAAACTAAGTTTGAGGTACTTTATGCGTGAAAGTACCAAAAAAGCTTAAATACCCTTAAAATCGCAACTTACCACGTAACTTCCAGCATATGATTATGATATTCAATTCTAACGACTTCAACACAATAATTTATATCAAATAGCTTTATATGTAAAGTTTCGTGCAAAACAAAACAAGATTGAGATACTTTATGCGCGAAAGTACTAAAAAAGCGTAAATACCCTTAAAATCGCAACTCAGCACGTAATTTCTATCATATTGTTATGTTTTTCACTTCTAACCACTTCAACATAATAATATATACAAAATAGTGTAGTGTGCAAAGTTTCATGCCAAACCAACCAAGTTTGAGCTACTTTATGTGCAAAAGTGCAAAAGAAGCTTAAAACCTTAAAATCGAAACTTTTCACGTAATTTCTAACATATGACTTTGATTTTAAATTCTAACCACTTCAACATAATAGTATATACCAAATAATGTTGTGTGCCAAGTTTCGTACAAAACAAATTTCAAGCATATTACAATAATTTTCAATTCTAACTACTTCAACACAATAATATATACCAAATAGATTTGTGTGCAAAGTTTTTTGCAAAACAAATTAAGTTTGAGCCACTTTATGAGCAAAAGTGCCAAATATATTTATATACCCGTAAAATCGCAACTTAGCACATATGACTATGATTTTCAATTCTAACAACTGCAACACAATAATCTATACCAAATAGTTTTGTGTGCTTAGTTTCGTGCAAAGCAAATTATGTTGGAGCTACTATAAGCACGTTAGTACCAAAAAAGATTAAAAAACCTTAAAATCGCCACTTAGCACGTAATTTCTATCATATAATTATGATTTTCCCTTCTAACCACTTCAACACAATAATATATACCAAATAGTGTTGTGTGCAAAGTTTCAAGCAAAACAAATCAAGTTTGAGCTACTTTATGCGCAAAAGTGCCAAAAAAGCTTAAAATCCTTAAAATGGAAACTATGCACGTAATTTCTACCATATTACTATGATTTTCAATTCTAACCACTTCAACACAATATTATATACCAAAAAGTGTTGTGTGCCAAGTTTCGTACAAAACAAACCAAGTTTGAGCTACTTTATGCGCGAAAGTGCCAAAAAAGCATAAAAAACACTTAAAATCGCAACTTAGCACTTAATTTCAAGCATATTACTATAATTTTCAATTCTAACTTCTTCAAAACAATAATACATACAAAACAGCTTTGTCTGCAAAGTTTCATGCATAACAAAACAAGTTTCAGCTACTTTATGCGCGAAAGTGCCAAAAAAGCTTAAATACCCTTAAAATCGCAACTTAGCACGTAATTTCTAGCATATGACTATGATTTTTAATTCTAACCACTTCAACACAATAATATATACCAAATAGCTTTGTATGCAAAGTTTCGTGCAAAACATACCAAGATTGAGATACTTTATGCGCGAAAGTGCCAAAAAAGCTTAAAAACCCTTAAAACAGCAACTTAGCACGTAACTTCTAGCTTATGACTATGATTTTCAATTCTAACCACTTCAAGACAATAGTATATACCAAATAGTGTTGTGTGCCAAGTTTCGTGCAAAACAAACCAAGTTTGAGCTACTTTATGTGCGAAAGTTCCAAAAAAGTTTTAAAAACCCATAAAATCGCAACTTCGCATGTATATTCAAGCATATGACAATAATTTTCAATTCTAACAACTTCCACACAAGAATATATACCCAATAGCTTTGTGTGCAAAGTTTCTTGCAAAACAAACCAAGTTTGAGCTACTTTATGTGCGAAAGTGTCAAAAATATTTAAATACCCATAAAATCGCAACTTAGCATATGACTATGATCTTCAATTTTAACCACTTCAACAAAATAATATATACCAAATAGCTTTGTATGCAAAGTTTCGTGCAAAACAAACCAAGTTTGAGATAATTTATGCGCGAATGTGCGAAAAAAGTTTAAATACCCTTAAAATCGCAACTTAGCACGTAATTTCAAGTATATGACAATAATTTACAATTATAACCACTTCCACACAATAATATATACAAAATAGCTTTGTGTTCAAAGTTTCATGCAAAACAAACCAAGTTTAGCTACTTTATGCGCGAAAGTGCCAAAAAAGCTTAAAAACTCTTAAAATGGCAACTAAGCACGTAACATCTAGCATAAGACTATGATTTTCAATTCTAACCACTTCAACACATTATTATATACCAAATAGTATTGTGTGCCAAGTATCGTGCAAAACAATAATATATACCAAATAGTGTAGTGTGCAAAGTTTCATGCAAAACCAACCAAGTTTGAGCTACTTTATGTGCAAAATTGCCAAATAAGCTTAAAACCTTAAAATCGAAACTTTGCACGTAATTTCTAGCATATGACTTTTATTTTCGATTCTAAACACTTCAACATAATAGTATATACCAAATAGTGTTGTGTGCCAAGTTTCGTACAAAACAAACCAAGTTTGAGCTACTTCATGCGCGAAAGTGCCAAAAAAGCATAAAAAATACTTAAAATCGCAACTTAGCACGTAATTTCTATCATATAATTATGATTTTCACTTCTAACCACTTCAAAAAAATAATATATACGAAAAGTTTCATACAAAACAAACCAAGATTGAGCTACTTTATGCGCAAAAGTGCCAAAAATGCTTTAAAACCTAAAAATCGTACCTTAGCACGTAATTTCAAGAATCTGACTATAAATTTCAATTCAAACCACTTCAACACAATAATATATACCAAATGGCTTTGTGTGCAGAGTTTCTTGCAAAAGAAACTAAGTTTGAGGTACTTTATGCGTGAAAGTACCAAAAAAGCTTAAATACCCTTAAAATCGCAACTTACCACGTAACTTCCAGCATATGATTATGATATTCAATTCTAACGACTTCAACACAATAATTTATATCAAATAGCTTTATATGTAAAGTTTCGTGCAAAACAAAACAAGATTGAGATACTTTATGCGCGAAAGTACTAAAAAAGCGTAAATACCCTTAAAATCGCAACTCAGCACGTAATTTCTATCATATTGTTATGTTTTTCACTTCTAACCACTTCAACATAATAATATATACAAAATAGTGTAGTGTGCAAAGTTTCATGCCAAACCAACCAAGTTTGAGCTACTTTATGTGCAAAAGTGCAAAAGAAGCTTAAAACCTTAAAATCGAAACTTTTCACGTAATTTCTAACATATGACTTTGATTTTAAATTCTAACCACTTCAACATAATAGTATATACCAAATAATGTTGTGTGCCAAGTTTCGTACAAAACAAATTTCAAGCATATTACAATAATTTTCAATTCTAACTACTTCAACACAATAATATATACCAAATAGATTTGTGTGCAAAGTTTTTTGCAAAACAAATTAAGTTTGAGCCACTTTATGAGCAAAAGTGCCAAATATATTTATATACCCGTAAAATCGCAACTTAGCACATATGACTATGATTTTCAATTCTAACAACTGCAACACAATAATCTATACCAAATAGTTTTGTGTGCTTAGTTTCGTGCAAAGCAAATTATGTTGGAGCTACTATAAGCACGTTAGTACCAAAAAAGATTAAAAAACCTTAAAATCGCCACTTAGCACGTAATTTCTATCATATAATTATGATTTTCCCTTCTAACCACTTCAACACAATAATATATACCAAATAGTGTTGTGTGCAAAGTTTCAAGCAAAACAAATCAAGTTTGAGCTACTTTATGCGCAAAAGTGCCAAAAAAGCTTAAAATCCTTAAAATGGAAACTATGCACGTAATTTCTACCATATTACTATGATTTTCAATTCTAACCACTTCAACACAATATTATATACCAAAAAGTGTTGTGTGCCAAGTTTCGTACAAAACAAACCAAGTTTGAGCTACTTTATGCGCGAAAGTGCCAAAAAAGCATAAAAAACACTTAAAATCGCAACTTAGCACTTAATTTCAAGCATATTACTATAATTTTCAATTCTAACTTCTTCAAAACAATAATACATACAAAACAGCTTTGTCTGCAAAGTTTCATGCATAACAAAACAAGTTTCAGCTACTTTATGCGCGAAAGTGCCAAAAAAGCTTAAATACCCTTAAAATCGCAACTTAGCACGTAATTTCTAGCATATGACTATGATTTTTAATTCTAACCACTTCAACACAATAATATATACCAAATAGCTTTGTATGCAAAGTTTCGTGCAAAACATACCAAGATTGAGATACTTTATGCGCGAAAGTGCCAAAAAAAGCTTAAAAACCCTTAAAACAGCAACTTAGCACGTAACTTCTAGCTTATGACTATGATTTTCAATTCTAACCACTTCAAGACAATAGTATATACCAAATAGTGTTGTGTGCCAAGTTTCGTGCAAAACAAACCAAGTTTGAGCTACTTTATGTGCGAAAGTTCCAAAAAAGTTTTAAAAACCCATAAAATCGCAACTTCGCATGTATATTCAAGCATATGACAATAATTTTCAATTCTAACAACTTCCACACAAGAATATATACCCAATAGCTTTGTGTGCAAAGTTTCTTGCAAAACAAACCAAGTTTGAGCTACTTTATGTGCGAAAGTGTCAAAAATATTTAAATACCCATAAAATCGCAACTTAGCATATGACTATGATCTTCAATTTTAACCACTTCAACAAAATAATATATACCAAATAGCTTTGTATGCAAAGTTTCGTGCAAAACAAACCAAGTTTGAGATAATTTATGCGCGAATGTGCGAAAAAAGTTTAAATACCCTTAAAATCGCAACTTAGCACGTAATTTCAGGCATATGACAATAATTTACAATTATAACCACTTCAACACAATAATATATACAAAATAGCTTTGTGTTCAAAGTTTCATGCAAAACAAACCAAGTTTGAGCTACTTTATGCGCGAAAGTGCAAAAAATGCTTAAAAACCTAAAAATCGTACCTTAGCACGTAATTTCAAGAATCTGACTATAATTTTCAATTCAAACCACTTCAACACAATAATATATACCAAATAGCTTTGTGTGCAGAGTTTCTTGCAAAAGAAACTAAGTTTGAGGTACTTTATACGTGAAAGTACCAAAAAAACTTAAATACCCTTAAAATCGCAACTTAGCACGTAACTTCTAGCATATGATTATGATTTTCAATTCTAACGACTTCAACAAAATAATTTATATCAAATAGCTTTATATGTAAAGTTTCATGCAAAACAAACCTAGATTGAGATACTTTATGCGCGAAAGTACTAAAAAAGCGTAAATACCCTTAAAATCGCAACTCAGCACGTAATTTCTATCATATTGTTATGTTTTTCACTTCTAACCACTTCAACATAATAATATATACAAAATAGTGTAGTGTGCAAAGTTTCATGCAAAACCAACCAAGTTTAAGCTACTTTATGTGCAAAAGTGCAAAAGAATCTCAAAACCTTAAAATCGAAACTTTTCACGTAATTTCTAGCATATCACTTTGATTTTAAATTCTAACCACTTCAACATAATAGTATATACCAAATAATGTTGTGTGCCAAGTTTCGTACAAAACAAATTTCAAGCATATTACAATAATTTTCAATTCTAACTACTTCAACACAATAATATATACCAAATAGATTTGTGTGCAAAGTTTTTTGCAAAACAAATTAAGTTTGAGCCACTTTATGAGCAAAAGTGCCAAATATATTTATATACCCGTAAAATCGCAACTTAGCACATATGACTATAATTTTCAATTCTAACAACTGCAACACAATAATCTATACCAAATAGTTTTGTGTGCTTAGTTTCGTGCAAAACAAATTATGTTGGAGCTACTATAAGCACGTTAGTACCAAAAAAGATTAAAAAACCTTAAAATCGCCACTTAGCACGTAATTTCTATCATATAATTATGATTTTCACTTCTAACCACTTCAACACAATAATATATACCAAATAGTGTTGTGTGCAAAGTTTCAAGCAAAACAAATCAAGTTTGAGCTACTTTATGCGCAAAAGTGCCAAAAAAGCTTAAAATCCTTAAAATGGAAACTATGCACGTAATTTCTACCATATTACTATGACTTTCAATTCTAACCACTTCAACACAATATTATATTTCAAAAAGTGTTGTGTGCCAAGTTTCGTACAAAACAAACCAAGTTTGAGCTACTTTATGCGCGAAAGTGCCAAAAAAGCATAAAAAACACTTAAAATCGCAACTTAGCACTTAATTTCATGCATATTACTATAATTTTCAATTCTAACTTCTTCAAAACAATAATACATACAAAACAGCTTTGTCTGCAAAGTTTCATGCATAACAAAACAAGTTTCAGCTACTTTATGCGCGAAAGTGCCAAAAAAGCTTAAATACCCTTAAAATCGCAACTTAACACGTAATTTCTAGCATATGACTATGATTTTTAATTCTAACCACTTCAACACAATAATATATACCAAATAGCTTTGTATGCAAAGTTTCATGAAAACATACCAAGATTGAGATACTTTATGCGCGAAAGTGCCAAAAAAAGCTTAAAAACCCTTAAAGCAGCAACTTAGCACGTAACTTCTAGCTTATGACTATGATTTTCAATTCTAACCACTTCAAGACAATAGTATATACCAAATAGTGTTGTGTGCCAAGTTTCGTGCAAAACAAACCAAGTTTGAGCTACTTTATGCGCGAAAGTTCCAAAAAAGTTTTAAAAACCCATAAAATCGCAACTTCGCATGTATATTCAAGCATATGACAATAATTTTCAATTCTAACAACTTCCACACAAGAATATATACCCAATAGCTTTGTGTGCAAAGTTTCTTGCAAAACAAACCAATTTTGAGCTACTTTATGTGCGAATGTGTCAAAAATATTTAAATACCCGTAAAATCGCAACTTAGCCTATGACTATGATCTTCAATTTTAACCACTTCAACAAAATAATATATACCAAATAGCTTTGTATGCAAAGTTTCGTGCAAAACAAACCAAGTTTGAGATAATTTATGCGCGAATGTGCGAAAAAAGTTTAAATACCCTTAAAATCGCAACTTAGCACGTAATTTCAAGTATATGACAATAATTTACAATTATAACCACTTCAACACAATAATATATACAAAATAGCTTTGTGTTCAAAGTTTCATGCAAAACAAACCAAGTTTAGCTACTTTATGCGCGAAAGTGCCAAAAAAGCTTAAAAACTCTTAAAATGGCAACTAAGCACGTAACATCTAGCATAAGACTATGATTTTCAATTCTAACCACTTCAACACATTATTATATACCAAATAGTATTGTGTGCCAAGTATCGTGCAAAACAATAATATATACCAAATAGTGTAGTGTGCAAAGTTTCATGCAAAACCAACCAAGTTTGAGCTACTTTATGTGCAAAATTGCCAAATAAGCTTAAAACATTAAAATCGAAACTTTGCACGTAATTTCTAGCATATGACTTTTATTTTCGATTCTAAACACTTCAACACAATAGTATATACCAAATAGTGTTGTGTGCCAAGTTTCGTACAAAACAAACCAAGTTTGAGCTACTTTATGCGCGAAAGTGCCAAAAAAGCATAAAAAATACTTAAAATCGCAAATTAGCACGTAATTTCAGGCATATGACAATAATTTACAATTATAACCACTTCAACACAATAATATATACAAAATAGCTTTGTGTTCAAAGTTTCATGCAAAACAAACCAAGTTTGAGCTACTTTATGCGCGAAAGTGTCAAAACAACTTAAAAAACCCTTAAAATCGCAACTTCGCATGTAATTTCAAGTACATGACAACAATTTTCAATTCTAACCACTTCAACACAATAATATATACCAAATAGCTTTGTGTGCAAACTTTCTTGCGAAACAAAACAACTTTGAGCTACTTTATGCACGAAAGTGCAAAAAATGCTTTAAAACCCTTAAAATCGCAACTTAGCACGTAATTTCTATCATATAATTATGATTTTCACTTCTAACCACTTCAAAAAAATAATATATACGAAAAGTTTCATACAAAACAAACCAAGATTGAGCTACTTTATGCGCAAAAGTGCCAAAAATGCTTTAAAACCTAAAAATCGTACCTTAGCACGTAATTTCAAGAATCTGACTATAAATTTCAATTCAAACCACTTCAACACAATAATATATACCAAATGGCTTTGTGTGCAGAGTTTCTTGCAAAAGAAACTAAGTTTGAGGTACTTTATGCGTGAAAGTACCAAAAAAGCTTAAATACCCTTAAAATCGCAACTTACCACGTAACTTCCAGCATATGATTATGATATTCAATTCTAACGAATTCAACACAATAATTTATATCAAATAGCTTTATATGTAAAGTTTCATGCAAAACAAAACAAGATTGAGATACTTTATGCGCGAAAGTACTAAAAAAGCGTAAATACCCTTAAAATCGCAACTCAGCACGTAATTTCTATCATATTGTTATGTTTTTCACTTCTAACCACTTCAACATAATAATATATACAAAATAGTGTAGTGTGCAAAGTTTCATGCCAAACCAACCAAGTTTGAGCTACTTTATGTGCAAAAGTGCAAAAGAAGCTTAAAACCTTAAAATCGAAACTTTTCACGTAATTTCTAACATATGACTTTGATTTTAAATTCTAACCACTTCAACATAATAGTATATACCAAATAATGTTGTGTGCCAAGTTTCGTACAAAACAAATTTCAAGCATATTACAATAATTTTCAATTCTAACTACTTCAACACAATAATATATACCAAATAGATTTGTGTGCAAAGTTTTTTGCAAAAAAAATTAAGTTTGAGCCACTTTATGAGCAAAAGTGTCAAATATATTTATATACCCGTAAAATCGCAACTTAGCACATATGACTATGATTTTCAATTCTAACAACTGCAACACAATAATCTATACCAAATAGTTTTGTGTGCTTAGTTTCGTGCAAAGCAAATTATGTTGGAGCTACTATAAGCACGTTAGTACCAAAAAAGATTAGAAAACCTTAAAATCGCCACTTAGCACGTAATTTCTATCATATAATTATGATTTTCCCTTCTAACCACTTCAACACAATAATATATACCAAATAGTGTTGTGTGCAAAGTTTCAAGCAAAACAAATCAAGTTTGAGCTACTTTATGCGCAAAAGTGCCAAAAAAGCTTAAAATCCTTAAAATGGAAACTATGCACGTAATTTCTACCATATTACTATGATTTTCAATTCTAACCACTTCAACACAATATTATATACCAAAAAGTGTTGTGTGCCAAGTTTCGTACAAAACAAACCAAGTTTGAGCTACTTTATGCGCGAAAGTGCCAAAAAAGCATAAAAAACACTTAAAATCGCAACTTAGTACTTAATTTCAAGCATATTACTATAATTTTCAATTCTAACTTCTTCAAAACAATAATACATACAAAACAGCTTTGTCTGCAAAGTTTCATGCATAACAAAACAAGTTTCAGCTACTTTATGCGCGAAAGTGCCAAAAAAGCTTAAATACCCTTAAAATCGTAACTTAGCACGTAATTTCTAGCATATGACTATGATTTTTAATTCTAAACACTTCAACACAATAATATATACCAAATAGCTTTGTATGCAAAGTTTCGTGCAAAACATACCAAGATTGAGATACTTTATGCGCGAAAGTGCCAAAAAAGCTTAAAAACCCTTAAAGCAGCAACTTAGCACGTAACTTCTAGCTTATGACTATGATTTTCAATTCTAACCACTTCAAGACAATAGTATATACCAAACAGTGTTGTGTGCCAAGTTTCGTGCAAAACAAACCAAGTTTGAGCTACTTTATGCGCGAAAGTTCCAAAAAAGTTTTAAAAACCCATAAAATCGCAACTTCGCATGTATATTCAAGCATATGACAATAATTTTCAATTCTAACAACTTCCACACAAGAATATATACCCAATAGCTTTGTGTGCAAAGTTTCTTGCAAAACAAACCAAGTTTGAGCTACTTTATGTGCGAAAGTGTCAAAAATATTTAAATACCCGTAAAATCGCAACTTAGCATATGACTATGATCTTCAATTTTAACCACTTCAACAAAATAATGTATACCAAATAGCATTGTATGCAAACTTTCGTGCAAAACAAACCAAGTTTGAGCTACTTTATGCGCGAAAGTGCCAAAAATGTTTAAATACCCTTAAAATCGAAACTTTGCACGTAATTTCTAGCATAGGACTGTGATTTTAAATTCTGACCACTTGAACACAATAGTATACACCAAATAATGTTTTGTGCCAAGTTTCGTACAACACAAACCAAGTTTGAGCAATTTTATTCGCGAAAGTGCCAAAAAAGCATAAAAAACCATTAAAATCGCTACCGAGCACGTAATTTCAAGCATATAACTATTATTTTCACTTCTAACCACTTCAACACAATAATAATATTTACAAAATAGCTTTGTGTGCGAATTCCATGCAAAACAAACCAAGTTTGAGCTACTTTATGAGCAAAAAAGCAAAAAAAGCTTAAAAACCCTTAAAATTGCAACTTAGCACGTAACTTCTAGCATATGACAATGATTTTGAATTCTAAAAACTTCAACACGATAGTATATACCAAATAGTGTTGTGTGCCAGGTTTCGAGCAAAACAAACCAAATTTGAGCTACTTTAGGCACGAAAGTGCCAAAAAAGCTTTGAAAACATGTAATTTCAAGCATATGACCATAATTTTCAATTCTAACCACTTCAACACAATAATATATATCAAATAGCTTTGTGAACAATGTTTCTTGCAAAACAAACCAAGTTTGAGATACTTTATGCGCGAAAGTGCCAAAAAAGCATTAAAACCCTTAAAATCGCAACTTAGCACGTAATTTCTATCATATAATTATGATTTTCACTTCTAACCACTTCAACACAATAATATATACTAAATAGTGTTGTGTGCAAAGTTTCATGTAAAACAAACCAAATTTGAGCAACTTTATGCGCAAAAGTGCCAAAAAAGCTAAAAAAACCATAAAATCAAAACTTTGCACGTAATTTCTAGCATATGATTATGATTTTTCAATTCTAATCACTTCAACATAATAGTATGTACTAAATAGTGTTATGTGCAAAGTTTTGTACAAAACATACCAAATTTGAGCTACAATATGCGCAAAAGTGCCAAAAAAGCTTGAAAAACCATTAAAATCGCAACCTCGCATGTAATTTCAAGCATATGCAAACATTTTCAATTCTAACCACTTCAAAACAATAATATATACCAAATAACTTTATGTGCAAAGTTTCTTGTAAAACAAACCATGTTTGAGCTACTTTATGCATGAAAGTACCGAAAAAATTTAAAAACCCTTAAAATCACAACTTAGCATGTAATTTCTATCATATAATTATGATTTTCACTTCTAACCACTTCAACACAATAATAATTTTAAGCATATGACTATGATTTTCAATTCTAACAACTTCAGCACAATAATACATACCAAATAGCTTTGTATGCAAACTTTCGTGCAAAACAAACCTAGTTTGAGATACTTTATGCGCGAAAGTGCAAAAGCAAGCTTAAAAACCAATAAAATCGCAACTTAGCTTGTAATTACTATAATATAATTATGATTTTCACTTCTAACCACTTCAACACAATATACATACCAAATATTGTTGTGTGCAAAGTTTCATGCAAAACAAACCAAGTTTGAGCTACTTTATGCGCGAAAGTGCCAAAAAAGCTTAAAAAACACTTAAAATCGCAACTTAGTACGTAATTTCAAGTATACGACTATGATTTTCAATTCTAACCAATTCAACACAATAATATATACAAAATAGCTTCGTGTTCAAAGTTTCATGCAAAACAAACCAAGTTTGAGCAAATTATGCTCGAAAGTTCCAAAAAAGCTTACAAACCCTTAAAATCGCAACTTAGCTTGTAATTTCTATAATATAATTATGATTATCACTTCTAAGCACTTCACCACAATAATATATACCAAATAGTGTTGTGTGCAAAATTTCATGCAAAACAAACCAAGTTTGAGCAACTTTCTGCGCAAAAGTGTCAAAAAAGCTTAAAAACTTTAAAATTGAAACTTTGTTCGTAATTTCTAGCATATGACTATGCTTTTCAATTCTAACCACTTCAACACAATAATCTATAACAAATACTTTTGTGTGCTTAGTTTCGTGCAAAACAAATTAAAAACCCTTAAAATCTCAACTTTGCACGTAATTTCCATCATATAAGTATGATTTTCACTTCTAACCACTTCAACACAATAATATATACCAAATAGTGCTGTGTGCCAAGTTTCATGCAAAACAAACCAAATTTGAGCTACTTTATGTGCGAAAGTGGCAAAAATATTTAAATACCCGTAAAATCGAAACTTAGCACGTAATTTCTAGCATATGACTATGATCTTCAATTCTAACCACTTCAACAAAATAATATATACCAAATAGCTTTGTACGCAAACTTTCGTGCAAAATAAAACAAGTTTGGGCTACTTTATGCGCGAAAGTGCCAAAAATGCTTAAATACCCTTAAAATCGCAACTTCGAATGTAGTTTCAAGAATAGGACAATAATTTTCAATTCTAGCCACTTCCACACAATAATATATACCCAATAGCTTTGTGTGCAAAGTTTCTTGCAAAACAATCCAAATTTGAGGTACTTTATGTGCGAAAGTGCCAAAAATATTTAAATACCCGTAAAATCAAAACTTAGCACGTAATTTCTAGCATATGACTTTGATCTTGAATTCTAACCACTTCAACAAAATAATATATACCAAATAGCTTTGTACGCAAACTTTCATGCAAAACAAAACAATTTTGGGCTACTTTATGCGCGAAAGTGCCAAAAAAGCTTAAATACCCTTAAAATCAAAACTTTGCACGTAATTTCTAGCATATGACTGTAATTATCAATTCTAACCTCTTCAAAACAATAGTATATACCAAATACTGTTTCCTGCCAAGGTTCGTTCAAAACAAACCAAGTTTGAGCTATTTTATTCGCGAAAGTGCCATAAAAGCATAAAAAACCCTTAATATATACAAAATAGCTTTGTTTGCAAAGTTTCATGCAAAACAAACCAAGTTTGAGCTACTTTATGAGCGAAAGTGCCAAAAAAGCTTTAAAAACCCTTAAAATCGCAACTTCGCATGTAATTTCAAGCATATGACCACAGTTTTCAATTCTAACCACTTCAACACAATAATATACACCAAATAGTGTTGTGTGCAAAGTTTCATGCAAAACAAACCAAGTTTGAGCTACTTTATGCGCAACAGTGTCAAAAAAGCGTAAAAACCTTAAAATCGAAACTTTGCACGTTATTTCTAGCATATGACTATGATTTTCAATTCTAACCACTTCAACACAATAGTATATTCCAAATAGTTTTGTGTGCCAAGTTTCATACAAAACAAACCAAGTTTGAGCTACTTTATGAGCGAATGTGCCAAAAGAGCATAAATAGCTTTGCCTGCAAAGTTTCATGCAAAACGAACCAAGTTTAAGCTAATTTATGTGCGAAAGTGCCAAAAAGTTTAAAAAACACTTAAAATCGCATCTAAGCACCTAATTTCAAGCATATGACTATAATTTTCAATTCTAACCACTTCAACACAATAATATATACAAAATAGCTTTGTGTTCAAAGTTTCATGCAAAACAAACTAAGTTTGAGCTACTTTATGCGCGAAAGTGCCAAAAAAACTTAAAACACCTTAAAATCGCAACATAGCACGTAATTTCTCGCATAGGACTATGATTTTCAATTCTAACAACTGCAACACCATAATCTATACCAAATAGTTTAAGTTGCTTAATTTCGTGCAAAACAAACTAAGTTGGAACTACTATATGCAAGAAAGTACCAAAAAAGCTTAAAAAACCTTATAATTGCAACTTAGCACGTATTTTCTATCATATAATTATGATTTTCACTTCTAACCACTTCAACATAATAATATATACCAAATAGTGATGTCTGCAAAATTTTGTGCAGAACAAACCAAGTTTGAGCTATTTTATTTGCAAAAGTGCCAAAAAAGCTTAAAAACTTTAAAATTGAAACTTTGCTCGTATTTTCTAGCATATGACTATGCTTTTCAATTCTAACCACTTCAACGCAATAATCTATGCCAAATAGTTTTGTGTGCTGAGTTTCGTGCAAAACAAATTAAGTTGCAGCTACTGTATGCGCGAAAGTACCAAAAAAGTTTAAAAACCCTTAAAATAGCAATTTAGCACTTGATTTGTATCATATAATTATGATTTTCACTTTTAACGACTTCAACACAATAATATACACCAAATAGTGTTGTGTGCAAAGTTTCATGCAAAACAAACCAAGTTTGAGCTACTTTATGCGCAAAAGTATCAAATAAGCGTAAAAACCTTAAAATCAAAACTTTGCACGTTATTTTTAGCATATGACTATGATTTTCAAATCTAACCAGTTCAACACAATAGTATATTGCAAATATTTTTCAGTGCCAAGTTTCATACAAAACAAACAAGGTTTGAGCTAATTTATGAGCGAAAGTCAAAAAAGAGCATAAAAAAACACTTAAAATCGCAACTTAACACGTAATTTCAAGCATATGACTATAATTTTCAATTATAAGCACTTCAACATAATAATATATACAAAATAGCTTTGTCTTCAAAGTTTCATGCAAAACAAACCAAGTAAAAGCTACTTTATGCGCGAAAGTTCCAAAAAAGCTTAAAAACCCTTAAAATCGCAACTTAGCACGTAAATTCTAGCATATGACTATGATTTTCAATTCTAACAACTGCAACACAATGATCTACACCAAATAGTTTTGTGTGCTTAATTTCGTGCAAAACAAACTAAGTTGAAGCTACAATATGCGTAAAAGTACAAAAAAAGCATAAAAAAACCTTATAATCGCAACTTAGCACGTCATTTCTATCATATAATTATGAGTTTAACTTCTAACCACTTCAACACAATAATATATACCAAATAGTGTTGTGTGCAAAATTTCATTCAAAACAAACCAAGTATGAGCTACTTTATGCGCAAAAGTGCCAAAAAAGTTTAAAAACTTTAAAATTGAAACTTTGCTAGTAATTTCTAGCATATGACTATGCTTTTAATTTCTAACCACTTCAACACAATAATCTATACCAAATAGTTTTGTGTGCTTAGTCTCGTGCAAAACAAATTAAGTTGGAGCTACTATATGCGCGAAAGTACCAAAAAAGTTTAAAAACCCTTAAAATCGCAACTTAGCACGTAATTTCTATCATATAATTATTATTTTCACCTGTAACCACTTCAACACAATAATATACACCAAATAGTGCTTTGTGCAAATTTTCATGCAGAACAAACCAAGTTTGAGCTACTTTATGCGAAAAAGTGTCAAAAAATCGTAAAAACCTTAAAATCGAAACTTTGCACGTTATTTCTAGCATATGACTATGATTTTCAATTCTAACCAATTCAACACAATAGTATATTCCAAATAGTTTTGTGTGCCAAGTTTCATACAAAACAAACCAAGTTTTAGCTACTTTATCAGCGAAAGTACAAAAAAAGCATAAAAAACACTTAAAATTGCAACTTAGCACTTAATTTCTAGCATATGACTATAATTTTCAATTCTAAGCACTTCAACACAATAATATATACAACATAGCTTTATCTGTAAAGTTTCAAGCAAAACAAACCAAGTTTTAGCTACTTTATGCGCAAAAGTGCCAAAAAAGCTTAAAAAACACTTAAAATCGCAAATTAGCACGTAATTTCAAGCATATGACTATGATTTTCTATTCTAACCACTTCAACACAATAATATATACAAAATAGCTTTGTGTTCATAGCTTCATGCAAACCAAACCAAGTTTGAGCTATTTTACAAAATTTCCATCATATAATATATACGAAATAGTGTTATGTACAAAATTTCATGCAAAACA
The DNA here is from genome assembly GCF_026212465.1 of Amaranthus tricolor. Lineage (NCBI taxonomy): Eukaryota > Viridiplantae > Streptophyta > Magnoliopsida > Caryophyllales > Amaranthaceae > Amaranthus > Amaranthus tricolor. The sequence continues at coordinate 14,786,525 of NC_080061.1, forward strand.
AACCAAGTTTGCGCTACTTTATGTGCAAAAGTGCCAAAAAATCTTAAAAACTTTAAAATTGAAACTTTGCTCGTAATTTCTAGCATAAGACTATGCTTTTCAATTCTAAGCACTTAAACACAATAGTATATATCAAATAGTGTTGTGTGCCAAGTACAAAACAAACCAAGTTTGAGCTACTTTATACGCTAAAGTACCAAAAAACATAAAAAAAAAACACTGAAAATCGCAACTTAGTAGGTAATTTCTAGCATATGACTGATTTTAAATTCTAACCATTCAACACCATAATATATACCAAATAGCTTTGTATGCAAAGTTTCGTGCAAAACAAACCAAGTTTGAGATACTTTATGCGTGAAAGTGCCAAAAAAGCTTAAAAACCCTTAAAATCGCAACTTAGTACGTAACTTCTACCATATGACTGATTTTCAATTCAACCACTTCAACTCAATAGTATATACCAAATAGTGTTGTGTGCCAAGTTTCGTAAAAAATAAACCAAGTTTGAGCAACTTTATGCGCGAAAGTACCAAAAAAGCTTTAAAAACCCTTAAAATCGCAACTTCGCATGTAATTTCAAGCATATGACAATAATTTTCAATTCTAACCACTTCAACACAATAATATATACCAAATAGCTTTGTGTGAAAATTTTCTTGCAAAACAAACCAAGTTTGAGCTACTTTATGCGCAATAGTGCCAAAAATATTTAAATACTCGTAAAATCGCAACTTAGCACGTAATTTCTAGCATATGACTGTGATTTTAAATTCTAACAACTGTAACACAATGATCTATACAAAATAATAATTTTTAACATATGACTACTATATGCACGAAAGTACTAAAAAAAGAATAAAAAACCTTATAATCGCAACTTAGCACGTAATTTCTATCATATAATTATGATATTCACTTCTAACCACTTCAACACAATAATATATACCAAATAGTGTTGTGTGCAAAGTTTCATGCAAAACAAACCAAGTTTGAGCTACTTTATGCGCAAAAGTGCTAAAAAAGCATAAAAACCTAAAAATCGAAACTATGCACATAATTTCTACCATATGACTATGATTTTCAATTCTAACCACTTCAACACAATACTATATACCAAATAGTGTTGTGTGCCACGTTTCGTACAAAACAAACCAAGTTTGAGCTACTTTATGCGCAAAAGTGCCAAAAAAGCATAAAAAACACTTAAAATCACAACTTAGCACTTAATTTAGAGCATATGACTATAATTTTCAATTCTAACCTCCTCAAAACAATAATACATACAAAACAGCTTTGGCTGCAAAGTTTCATGCAAAACAAAACAAGTTTGAGCTACTTTATGCGCGAAAGTGCCAAAAAAAGCATAAAAACCACTTAAAATCGCAACATAACACATAATTTAAAGCATATGACTATAATTTTCCATTCTAACCACTTCAACACAATAATATATAAAAATAAATAGCTTTGTGTGCAAAGTTTCTTGCAAAACATACCAAGTTTCAGCTACTTTATACGCGAAAGTGCCAAAAAAGCTTAAATACCCTTAAAATCGCAACTTAGCACGTAATTTCTAGCATATGACTATGATTTTCAATTCTAACAACTTGAACACAATAATATATACCAAATAGCTTTGTATGCAAAGTTTCATCCAAAACAAACCAAGTTTGAGATACTTTATGCGCGAAAGTGCCAAAAAAGCTTAAAAACCCCTAAAATCACAACTTAACACGTAACTTCTGGCTTATGACTATGATTTTCAATTCTAACCACTGCAAGACAATACTATATACCAAATAGTGTTGTGTGCAAAGTTTCGTGCAAAACAAACCAAGTTTTAGCTACTTTATGCGCGAAAGTGCCAAAAAAGCTTTAAAAACCCTTAAAATTGCAACTTTGCATGTAGTTTCAAGCATATAACAATAATTTTAAATTTTGACCCCTTCCACACAATAATATATACCAAATAGCTTTGTGTGCAAAGTTTCTTGCAAAACCAACCAAGTTTGAGCTACTTAATATGCGAAAGTGCCAAAAATATTCAATTACATGTAAAATCGTAACTTAGCACGTAATTTCTAGCATATGACTATGATCTTCAATTCTAACCACTTCAACAAAATATTATATACCAAATAGCTTTGTATGTAAATTTTCGTGCAAAACAAACCAAGTTTGAGCTACTTTATGCACAAAAGTGCCAAAAATGCTTAAATACCCTTAAAATCGAAACTTTGAATGTAATTTCTAGCATATGAATGTGATTTTCAATTCTAATAACTTCAACACAATAGTATATACCAAATATTGTTTTGTATCCACAGTTTTGTACAAAACAAACCAAGTTTGAGCTATTTTATTGGCGAAAATGCGAACAAAGGATAAAAAACATTTAAAATCGCAACTTAGCATGTAATTTCAAGCATATAACTATAATTTTCAATTCTAACCACTTCAACACAATAATATATACAAAATAGCTTTGTGTGCAAAGTTTAAAGCAAAACATACCAAGTTTGAGCTACTTTATGAGCGAAAGTACCAAAAAAGCTTTAAAACCCTTAAAATCGCAACTTAGCCCGTAACTTCATTCACAGGACTATGATTTTCAATTATAACCGCTTCAAAACAATAAAATATACCAAATAGTGTTGTGTGCAAAGTTTCATACAAAACGAATCAAGTTTGAGCTACTTTATGCGCAAAAGTGCCAAAAAAGCTTTAAAAACCCTTAAAATCGAAACTTCACTTGTAATTTCAAGCATATGACAATAATTTTCAATTCTAACTACTTCAACACAATAATATATACCAAATAGCTTTGTGTGCAATGTTTCTTGCAAAACAAACCAAGTTTGAGCTATTTTATGCGCGAAAGTGCCAAGGACGCTTAAATACCCTTAAAATCGCAACTTAGCACGTAATTTCTATCATATAATTATGATTTTAACTTCTAACCACTTCAACACAATAATATATACCAAATTGTGTTGTGTGCAATGTTTCAGGCAAAACAAACCAAGTTTAAGAAACTTTATGCGCAAAATTGCTAAAAAAGCTTAAAAACCTTAAAATCGATACTTTGCACGTAATTTCTAGCACATGACTATGATTTTCAATTCTAACCATTTCAACACAACCAAGTTTGAGCTACTTTATGCGCAAAAGTGCCAAAAAGCTTTAAAACCTTAAAATCCAAACTTTGCACGTAATTTCAAGCATACGACTATGATTTTCAATTCTAACCACTTCCACACAATAGTAAATACCAAATAGTGTTGTGTGCCAAGTTTCGTGTAAAACAAACTAAGTTTAAGCTACTTTATACTTGAAAATGCCAAAAAAGCTTAAAAACCCTTAAAACCGAAATTTAGCACGTAATTTCTAGCATATGACTATGATATTCAATTCTAACAACTGGAACACATTAATCTATATGAAATAGTTTTGTGTGCTATGTTTCGTGCAAAACTTACTAAATTAGAGCTACTATATGCGTGAAAGTACCAAAAAGCATAAAAAATCCATCAAATCGTAACTTAGTACGTAATTTCAAGCATATGACTAATATTTTCAATTCTAACCACTTCAAAACAATAAAATATACCAAATAGTGTTGTGTGCAAAGTTTCATGCAAAACGAATCAACTTTGAGCTATTTGATGCGCGAAAGTGCCAAAACAGCTTAAAAACCCTTCAATTTGAAACTTCGCATGTAATTTCAAGCATATGACAATAAATTTCAATTCTAACCACTTCAACATAATAATATATACCAAATAGCGTTGTGTGCAAAGTTTCTTACAAAACAAACCAAGTTTGAGCTACTTTATGCGCGAAAGTGCCAAAAATGCTTAAATACCCTTAAAATCGCTACTTAGCACGTAATTTCTAGCATAGGACGATGATTTTCAATTCTAACCACTTTAACTCAATAATATATACCAAATATCTTTGCATGCAAAATTTCGTGCAAAACAAACTAAGTCTGAGATACTTTATGCGCAAAAATGCCAAAAATGCTTAAAAACCCTTAAAATCGCAACTTAGCACGTAATTTCTATCATATAATTACGATTTTCACTTCTAACCACTTCAACACAATAATATATACCAAATAGTGTTGTGGGCAAAGACTCATGCAAAACAAACCAAGTTTGAGCAACTTTATGCGCAAAAGTGTTAAAAAAGGTTTAAAACCTTAAAATTGATACTTTGCACGTAATTTCTACCATATGACTATAATTTTCAATTCTAACCACTTCAACACAATATTATATATTAAATGGTGTTATGTGCCAAGTTTCGTACAAAACAAACAAAGTTTTTTGTGTGCCAAAACAAGCTACTTTATGCACGAAAGTGCCAAAAAAGCTTAAAAACCCTTAAAATTGCAACTTAGCCCGTAAATTCTATCATTTAATTATGATTTTCAAAACTAACCACTTCAACACAATAATTTCTACCAAATAGCTTTGTGTGCCAAGTTTTTTGCAAAACAAACCAAGTTTGAGCTTTTTTATGCGCAAAAGTGCCAAAAAAGCTTAAATACCCTTAAAATGTAAACATTGCACGTAATTTCTAGCATAAGACTATGATTTTCAATTCTAACCACTTCAACACTAAATTATATACCAAATAGCTTTGTATGCAAAGTTTCATGCAAAATAAACCAAGTTTGAGATACTTTTTGCACGAAAGTGCAAAAAAAGCTTAAAAACACTTAAAATCGCAACTTAGCACATAATTTCTATCATATAATTATGATTTTAACTTCTAACCACATCAACAAAATAATATATACAAAATAGTGTTGTGTGCAAAGTTTCATGCAAAACAAACCAAGTTTGAGCTACTTTATGCGCGAAAGTGCCAAAAAATCTTTAAAAACACTTAAAATCGCAACTTAGCACATAATTTCAATCATATGACTATGATTTTAAATTCTAACCACTTCAACACAATAATATATACCAAATAACTTTGTGTGCAAAGTTTCTTGCAAAACAAACCAAGTTTTAGCTACTTTATGCGTGAAAGGGGCAAAAAAGCTTAAATAACCTTAAAATCGCAAGTTAGCACGTAATTTCTAGCATATGACTATGATATTCAATTATAACAACTGGAACACAATAATCTATTCGAAATAGTTTTGTGTGCTTAGTTTCGTGCAAAACAAACTAAATTGGAGCTACTATATGCGCGAAAGTACCAAAAAGTTTAAAAAATCCTTAAAATCGTAACTTAGCACATAATTTCAAGCATGTGACTATTATTTTCAATTCTAACCACTTCAAAACAATACAATATACCAAATAGTGTTGTGTGCAAAGTTTCATGCAAAACGAATTAAGTTTGAGCTATTTTATGCGTGAAAGTGCAAAAAAAGCTTTAAAAACCCTTAAAATCGAAACTTCGCATGTAATTTCAGGCATATGACAATAATTTTTAATTCTAACCACTTCAACACAATAATATATACCAAATACCTTTGTGTGCAAAGTTTCTTGCAAAACAAATAAAGTTTCTTGCAAAAAACACTTAAAATCGCAACTTAGCACGTAATTTCTAGCATATGACTATGATTTTCAATTCTATCAACTGCAACACAATAATCTATACCAAATAGTTTTGTGTGCTTAGTTTCGTGCAAAACAGACTAAGTTGGAGCTACTATATGCGCGAAAGTACCAAAAAAGCATAAAAAACCTTAAAATCGCAACTTAACAAATAATTTCTATCATATAATTATGATATTCATTTTTAACCACTTTAACACAATATTATATACCAAATGGTGTTGTGTGCGATGTTTCATGCAAAACAAACCAAGTTTGAGCTACTTTATGCGCAAATTGCCAAAAAAGCTTTAAAACCTTAAAATCAAAACTTTGCACGTAATTTCTAGCATATGACTATGATTTTCAATTCTAACCACTTCAACACAATAGTATATACCAAATAGTGTTGTGTGCCAAGTTTCGTATAAAACAAATTAAGTGTGAGCTTAAAAACCCTTAAAATCGCAACTTAGCACGTAAATTCTATCATATAATTATGATTTTCACTTTTAACCACTTCAACACAATAATATATACCAAATAGTGGTTTGTGCAAAGTTTCATGCAAAACATACCAAGTTTGAGCTACTTTATGCGCGAAAGGGGCAAAAAAGCTTAAATACCCTTAAAATCGCAACTTAGCACGTAATTGCAAGCATATGACTATGATTATCAATTCTAACCTCTTCAACACAATAATATATACCAAATAGCTTTGTGTGCAAAGTTTTTTGCAAAACAAACCAAGTTTTAGCTACTTTATGCGCGAAAGGGGCAAAAAATCTTAAATACCCTTAAAATCGCAACTTAGCACGTAATTTCAAGCATATGACTATGATTTTCAATTCTAACCTCTTCAACACAATAACATATACCAAATAGCTTTGTGTGCAAAATTTCTTGCAAAACAAACCAAGAATGAGCTACTTTATGCGCCAAAGGGGCAAAAAAGCTTAAATACCCTTAAAATCACAACTTAGCACGTAATTTGTAGCTTATGACTATGATTCTCAATTCTAAACACTTCAACACAATAATATATACGAAATAGCTTTGTATGTAAAGTTTAGTGCAAAACAAACCAAGTTTTAGCTACTTTATGCACGAAAGTGCCAAAAAAGCTTAAATACCCTTAAAATCGCAACTTAGAACGTAATTTCTAGCATATGACTATGATTTTCAATTCTATCCACTTCAACACAATAATATATACCAAATAGCTTTGTACGCAAATTTTCGTGTAAACCGAACCAAGTTTGAGCTATTTTATGCGCAAAAGTGCCAAAAAAGCGTTAAAACATTAAAATTGAAACTTTGCTCATAATTTCTAGCATATGACTATGCTTTTCTAATTCTAACCACTTCAACACAATAATCTATACCAAATAGTTTTGTGTGCTTAGTTTCTTGCAAAACAAATTAAGTTGGAGCTACTATATGCGCGAAAGTACCTAAAAAGTTTGAAAACCCTTAAAATCGCAACTTAGGACGTAATTTCTATCATATAATTATGATTTTCACTTTTAACCACTTCAACGCAATAATATATACCAACGCAATAATTATGATTTTCACTTTTAACCACTTTTAACCAAGTTTGAGATACTTTATCCGCGAAAGAGCCAAAAAAAGCATAAAAAACCTTTAAAATAGCAACTTCGCATGTAGTTTCAAGCATATGACAATAATTTTCAATTCTAACCACTTCTACACAATAATATATACCCAATACCTTTGTGTGCAAAGTTTCCTGCAAAACAAACCAAGTTTGAGCTACTTTATGGGCGAAAGTGCCAAAAATATTTAAATACCCGTAAAATCGTAACTTAGCACGTAATTTCTAACATATGACTATGATCTTCAATTCTAACCACTTCAACAAAATAATATATACCAAATAGCTTTGTATGCAAACTTTCGTGCAAAACACACCACGTTTGAGCTCCTTTATACGCGAAAGTGCCAAAAATGCTTAAATACCCTTAAAATCGAAACTTTGCATGTGATTTCTAGTATATGACTGTGATTTTAATTCTAACCACTTCAACACAATAGTATATACCAAATAGTGTATTGTGCCAAGTTTCGTACAAAACAAACCAAGTTTAAGCTATTTTATTCGCGAAAGTGCCAAAAACGCATAAAAAGCATTTAGAATCGCAACTTACCACGTAATTTCAAGCATATAACTATAATTTTCAATTCTAACCACTTCAACACAATAATATATACAAAATAGATTTGTGTGCAAAGTTTCATGCAAAACAAACCAAGTTTAAGATACTTTATGAGCAAAACTGCCAAAAAAACTTTAAAACCCTTAAAATCGCAACTAAGCACGTAAATTCTAGCATATGACTATGATTTTCAATTCTAAACACTTCAACACAAAAGTATATACCAAATAGTGTTGTGTGCTAGGTTTCGAGCAAAACAAACCAAATTTGAGCTAATTTAGGCGCGAAAGTGCCAAAAAAGCTTTAAAAACACTTAAAATCGCAACTTCGCATGTAATTTCAAGCATATGACTATAATTTTCAATTGTAACCACTTCAACACAATAATAATATTTATCAAATAGCTTTGTGTACAAAGTTTCATGCAAAACTTACCAAGTTTGAGCTACTTTATGCGCAAAAGTGTAAAAAAACCGTAAAAATGTTAAAATCGAAACTTTGCACGTTATTTCTAGCGTATGACTAAGATTATCAATTCCAACCACTTCAACACAAAATTATATTCCAAATAGTTTTGTGTGCCAAGTTTCATACAAAATAAACCAAGTTTGAGCTACTTTATGAGCGAAAGTGCCAAAGGAGCATAAAAAACACTTAAAATCGCAACTTAGCACGTAATTTCAGGCATATGACTATAATTTTCAATTCTAACCACTTCAACACAATAATATATACAAAATAGCTTTGTGTGCAAAGTTTCATGCAAAACAAACCAAGTTTGAGCTACTTTATGCGCGAAAGTGCCAAAAAAGCTTTAAAACCACTTAAACTCGCAACTTAGCACATAATTTCAAACATATGACTATGATTATCAATTCTAACCACTTCAACACAATAATATATACAAAATAGCTTTGTGGTCAAAGTTTCATGCAAAACAAACAAAGTTTGAGCTACTTTATGCGCGAAAGTGCGAAAAAAAGCTTAAAAACGCTTAAAATAGCAAGTTAGTACGTAACTTCTAACATATGACTAATTTTCAATTCTAACCACTTCAACTCAATAGTATATACCAAATAGTGTTGTGTGCCCAGTTTCGTGCAAAATAAACCAAGTTTGAGCAACTTAGCACGTAATTTCTAGCATATGACTATGATTTTAAAATCTAACAACTGCAACACAATGATCTATACCAAATAATAATTTCTAACATATGACTACTATATGCACAAAAGTACTAAAAAAGATTAAAAAATCTTATAATCGCAACTTAGCACGTAATTTCTATCATATAATTATGATTTTCACTTCTAACCACTTCAACACAATAATATATACCAAATAGTATTGTGTGCAAAGTTTCATGCAAAACAAACCAAGTTTGAGCTACTTTATGCGCAAAAGTGCTAAAAAAGCTTTAAAACCTTAAAATTGAAACTATGCACATAATTTCTACCATATGACTATGATTTTCAATTCTAACCACTTCAACACAGTACTATATACCAAATAGTGTTGTGTGCCACGTTTCGTACAAAACAAACCAAGTTTGAGCTACTTTATGCGCGAAAGTGCCAAAAAAGCATAAAAAACACTTAAAATCGTAACTTACTACTTAATTTACAGCATATGACTTTAGTTTTCAATTCTAACCTCTTCAAAACAATAATACATACAAAACAGCTTTGGCTGCAAAGTTTCATGCAAAACAAAACAAGTTTGAGCTACTTTATGCGCGAAAGTGCCAAAAACGCATAAAAACCACTTAAAATCGCAACTTAGCACATAATTTAAAGTATATGACTATGATTTTCAATTCTAACCACTTCAACACAATAATATATACAAAAATAGCTTTGTGTGCAAAGTTTCTTGCAAAACATACCAAGTTTTAGCTACTTTATACGCGAAAGTGCCAAAAAAGCTTAAATACACTTAAAATCGCAACTTAGCACGTAATTTCTAGCATATGACTATGATTTTCACTTCTAACCACTTGAAAACATTAATATATACCAAATAGCTTTGTATGCAAAGTTTCGTGCAAAACAAACCAAGTTTGAGATACTTTATGCGCGAAAGTGCCAAAAATGCGTAAAAACCCTTAAAATCGCAACTTAACACGTAACTTCTAGCTTATGACTATGATTTTCAATTCTAACAACTGCAAGACAATACTATATACCAAATAGTGTTGTGTACAAAGTAGCGTGTAAAACAAACCAAGTTTGAGCTACTTGATGCGTGAAAGTGCCAAAAAAGCTTTAAAAACCCTTAAAATTGCAACTTCGTACGTTGTTTCAATCATATGACAATAATTTTAAATTTTAACCACTTCCACACAATAATATATACCAAATAGCTTTGTGTGCAAAGTTTCTTGCAAAACCAACCAAGTTTGAGCTACTTTATGTGCGAAAGTGCCAAAAATATTCAATTACATGTAAAATCGTAACTTAGCACGTAATTTATAGCATATGACTATGATCTTCAATTCTAACCACTTCAACAAAATAATATATTCCAAATAGCTTTGCATGTAAACTTTCGTGCGAAACAAACCAAGTTTGAGCTACTTTATGCGCGAAAGTGCCAAAAATTCTTAAATACCCATAAAATCGAAACTTTGAGTGTAATTTCTAGCATATGACTGTGATTTTCAATTCTAACCACTTCAACACAATAGTATATAAAAAATATAGTTTTGTGTGCCAAGTTTCGTACAAAACAAACTAAGTTTGAGCTATTTTATTGGCGAAAGTGCGAACAAAGCATAAAAAACATTTAAAATCGCAACATAGCATGTAATTTCAAGCATATAACTATAATTTTCAATTCTAACCACTTTAATACAATAATATATCCAAAATAGCTTTGTGTGCAAAGTTTCAAGCAAAACATACCAAGTTTGAGCTACTTTATGAGCGAAAGTACAAAAAAAGCTTAAAAACCCTTAAAATCGCAACTTAGCCCGTAAATTCTATCACATGACTATGATTTTCAATTATAACCACTTCAAAACAATAAAATATACCAAATAGTGTTGTGTGCAAAGTTTCATGCAAAACGAATCAAGTTTGAGCTACTTTATGCGCGAAAGTGCCAAAAAAGCTTTAAAAACCCTTAAAATCGAAACTTCGCTTGTAATTTCAAGCATATGACAATAATTTTCAATTCTAACCACTTCAACACAATAATATATACCAAATAGCTTTGTGTGCAATGTTTCTTGCAAAACAAACCAAGTTTCAGCTACTTTATGCGCGAAAGTGCCAAAGATGCTTAAATACCCTTAAAATCGCAACTTAGCACGTAATTACTATCATATAATATTTTAACTTCTAACCACTTCAACACAATAATATATATCAAATTGTGTTGTGTGCAAAGTTTCAGGCAAAACAAACCAAGTTTAAGAAACTTTATGCGCAAAATTGCTAAAAAAGCTTAAAAATCTTAAAATCGATACTTTGCACGTAATTTCTAGCACATGACTATGATTTTCATTTCTAACCATTTCAACACAACCAAGTAGCTACTTTATGCGCAAAAGTGCCAAAAAGCTTAAAAACCATAAAATCCAAACTTTGCACGTAATTTCAAGCATAAGACTATGATTTTCAATTCAAACCACTTCAACACAATAGTAAATACCAAATAGTGTTGTGTGCCAAGTTTCTTGTAAAACAAACTAAGTTTGAGCTACTTTATACTTGAAAGTGCCAAAAAACCTTAAAAACCCTTAAAACCGAAACTTAGCACGTCATTTCTAGCATATGACTATGATATTCAATTGTAACAACTAGAACACAATAATCTATACGAAATAGTTTTTTGTGCTATGTTTCGTGCAAAACTTACTAAATTAGAGCTACTATATGCGTGAAAGTACCAAAAAGCGTAAAAAAATCCTTCAAATCGTAACTTAGCACGTAATTTCAAGCATATGATTAATATTTTCAATTCTAACCACTTCAAAACAATAAAATATACCAAATAGTGTTGTGTGCTTAGTTTCATGCAAAACGAATCAACTTTGAGCTATTTGATACTCGAAAGTGCCAAAAAAGCTTAAAAACCGTTAAATTCGAAATTCGCATGTAATTTCAAGCATATGACAATAAATTTCAATATTAACCACTTCAACATAATAATATATACCAAAGAGCTTTGTGTGCAAAGTTTCTTACAAAACAAACCAAGTTTGAGCTACTTTATGTGCGAAAGTGCCAAAAATGCTTAAATACCCTTAAAATCGCTACTTAGCACGTAATTTCTAGCATAGGACGATGATTTTCAATTCTAACTACTTTAACTCAATAATATATACCATATATCTTTGTATGCAAAGTTTCGTGCAAAACAAACTAAGTTTGAGATAATTTATGCGCGAAAATGCCAAAAATGCTTAAAAACCCTTAAAATCGCAACTTAGCACGTAATTTCTATCATATAATTATGATTTTCACTTCTAACCACTTCAGCACAATAATATATACCAAATACTATTGTGTGCAAAAACTCATGCAAAACAAACCAAGTTTGAGAAACTTTATGCGCAAAAGTGCCAAAAAAGCTTTAAAACCTTAAAATTGATACTTTGCACGTAATTTCTAGCATATGACTATAATTTTTAATTCTAACCACTTCAACACAATATTATATATTAAATAGTGTTATGTGCCAAGTTTTGTACAAAACAAACAATGTTTGAGCTACTTTATGCACGAAAGTGCCAAAAAAGCTTAAAGACCCTTAAAATCGCAACTTAGCACGTAAATTCTATCATATAATTATGATTTTCAAAACTAACAACTTCAACATAATAATTTCTACCAAATAGCTTTGTGCGCAAAGTTTTTTGCAAAACAAACCAAGTTTGAGCTTTTGTATCCGCAAAAGTGCAAAAAAAGCTTAAATACCCTTAAAATCGAAACTTTGCACGTAATTTCTAGCATCAGACTAAGATTTTCAATTCTAACCAGTTCAACACTATATTATATACCAAATAGCTTTGTATGAAAAGTTTCATGCAAAATAAACCAAATTTGAGATACGTTTTGCACGAAAGTGCCAAAAAAGCTTAAAAACACTTAAAATTGCAACTTAGCACGTAATTTCTATCATATAATTATGATTTTCACTTCTAACCACTTCAACAAAATAATATATACAAAATTGTGTTGTGTGCAAAGTTTTAGGCAAAACAAACCAAGTTTGAGCTACTTTATGCGCGAAAGTGCCAAAAAATCTTTAAAAATACTTAAAATCGTAACTTAGCACATAATTTCAAGGATACGACTATGATTTTCAATTCTAACCACTTCAACACAATAATATATACCAAATAACTTTGTGTGCAAAGTTTCTTGCAAAACAAACCAAGTTTGAGCTACTTTGTGCGCGAAAGGGGCAAAAAAGCTTAAATAACCTTAAAATCGCAACTTAGCACGTAATTTCTAGCATATGACTATGATATTCAATTCTAACAACTGGAACACAATAATCTATACGAAATAGTTTTGTGTGCTTAGTTTCATGCAAAACAAACTAAATTGCAGCTGCTATATGCGCGAAAGTACCAAAAAGTTTAAAAAATCCTTAAAATCGTAACTTAGCACATAATTTCAAGCATGTGACTATTATTTTTAATTTGAACCACTTCAAAACAATACAATATACCAAATAGTGTTGTGTGCAAAGTTTCATGCAAAACGAATCAAGTTTGAGCTATTTTATGCGCGAAAATGCAAAAAAAGTTTTAAAAATCCTTAAAATCGAAACTTCAAATGTAATTTCAGGCATATGACAATAGTTTTCAATTCTAACCACTTCAACACAATAATATATACCAAATACCTTTATGTGCAAAGTTTCTTGCAAAACAAACCAAGTTTGAGCTACTTTGTGCGCGAAAGGGGCAAAAAAGCTTAAATAACCTTAAAATCGCAACTTAGCACGTAATTTCTAGCATATGACTATGATATTCATTTCTAACAACTGGAACACAATAATCTATACGAAATAGTTTTGTGTGCTTAGTTTCATGCAAAACAAACTAAATTGCAGCTGCTATATGCGCGAAAGTACCAAAAAGTTTAAAAAATCCTTAAAATCGTAACTTAGCACATAATTTCAAGCATGTGACTATTATTTTTAATTTGAACCACTTCAAAACAATACAATATACCAAATAGTGTTGTGTGCAAAGTTTCATGCAAAACGAATCAAGTTTGAGCTATTTTATGCGCGAAAGTGCAAAAAAAGTTTTAAAAATCCTTAAAATTGAAACTTCGAATGTAATTTCAGGCATATGACAATAGTTTTCAATTCTAACCACTTCAACACAATAATATATACCAAATACCTTTATGTGCAAAGTTTCTTGCAAAACAAACCAAGTTTGAGCTACTTTGTGCGCGAAAGGGGCAAAAAAGCTTAAATAACCTTAAAATCGCAACTTAGCACGTAATTTCTAGCATATGACTATGATATTCAATTCTAACAACTGGAACACAATAATCTATACGAAATAGTTTTGTGTGCTTAGTTTCATGCAAAACAAACTAAATTGCAGCTGCTATATGCGCGAAAGTACCAAAAAGTTTAAAAAATCCTTAAAATCGTAACTTAGCACATAATTTCAAGCATGTGACTATTATTTTTAATTTGAACCACTTCAAAACAATACAATATACCAAATAGTGTTGTGTGCAAAGTTTCATGCAAAACGAATCAAGTTTGAGCTATTTTATGCGCGAAAGTGCAAAAAAAGTTTTAAAAATCCATAAAATCGAAACTTCGAATGTAATTTCAGGCATATGACAATAGTTTTCAATTCTAACCACTTCAACACAATAATATATACCAAATACCTTTATGTGCAAAGTTTCTTGCAAAAAAAACCAAGTTTTAGCTACTTTATGTGCAAAAGTACAAAAAAAGCTTAAAAAACACTTAAAATCGCAACTTAGCACGTAATTTCTAGCATATGACTATGATTTTCAATTCTATCAACTGCAACACAATCATCTATACCAAATAGTTTTGTGTGCTTAGTTTCGTGCAAAACAAACTAAGTTGGAGCTACTATATGCGCGAAAGTACCAAAAAAGCTTTAAAAACCTTAAAATCGCAACTTAACAAATAATTTCTATCATATAATTATGATTTTCATTTTTAACCACTTCAATACAATAGTATATACCAAATAGTGTTGTGTGCAATGTTTCATGCAAAACAAACCAGTTTTAACTACTTTATGCGCAAATTGCCAAAAAAGCTTTAAAACCTTAAAATCAAAACTTTGCACGTAATTTCTAGAACATGACTATAATTTTCAATTCTAACCACTTCAACACAATAGTATATACCAAATAGTGTTGTGTGCGAAGTTTCGTACAAAACAAATCAAGTTTGAGCTACTTTATACGCGAATGTGCCAAAAAAGCTTAAAAACCCTTAAAATCGCAACTTAGCACGTAAATTCTATCATATAATTACTATTTTCACTTCTAACCACTTCAACACAATAATATATATACCAAATAGTGTTTTGTGCAATGTTTTATGCAAAACATACAAAGTTTGAGCTACTTTATGCTTGAAAGGGGCAAAAAAGCTTAAATACCCTTAAAATCGCAACTTAGCACGTAATTTCAAGCATATGACTATGATTTTCAATTCTAACCTCTTCAACACAATAATATATATCAAATAGCTTTGTGTGCAAAAGTTTCTTGCAAAACAAACCAAGTTTGAGCTACTTTATGCGCGAAAGAGGCAAAAAAAGTTAAATACCCTTAAAATCGCAACTTAGCACGTAATTTCAAGCATATGACTGTGATTTTCAATTCTAACCTGTTCAACACAATAACATATACCAAATAGCTTTGTGTGCAAAGTTTCTTGCAAAACAAACTAAGTTTTAGCTACTTTATGCACGAAAGTGCCAAAAAAGCTTAAATACCCTTAAAATCACAACTTAGAACGTAATTTCCAGCATATGACTATGATTTTCAATTCTAACCACTTCAACACAATAATATATACCAAATAGCTTTGTACGCAAAGTTTCGTGCAAAATAAACCATGTTTAAGATACTTTATGCGCGAAAGTGTCAAAAAAGCTTTAAAACCTTAAAATCGCAACTTAGCACGTAATTTCTATCATATAAAAACCATTTTCACTTCTAACCAAATCAACACAATAATATATACCAAATAGTGTTTTGTGCAAAGTTTTATGCAAAACAAATTAAGTTTGAGCTACTTTATGTACGAAAGTGCCAAAAAAGCTTTAAAAACCCTTGAAATCGAAACTTTGCAAGTAATTTCAAGCATACGACAATAATTTTAAATTCTAACCACTTCAAAAAAATAATATATACTAAATAGCTTTGTGTGCAATGTTACATGCAAAACAAACCAAGTTTGAGCTTCTTTATGCGCGAAAGTGCCAAAAATGCTTAAATACCTTTAAAATCGCAACTTAGCACGTATTTTCTAGCATATGACTATGATTTTAAATTCTAACCACTTCAACTTAATATTATATACAAAATAGCTTTGTATGAAAATTTTCGTGCAAAACAAACCAAGTTTCAGATACTTTATGCGCGAAAGTGCCAACAAAGCTTAAAAACCCTTTAAATCGCAACTTAGCACTTAATTTCTATCTTATAATTATCATTTTAACTTCTAACCACTTCAACACAATAATATATACGAAATAGTGTTGTGTGCAAAGTTTCATGCAAAACAAACCAAGTTTAAGCAACTTTATGCGCAAAAGTGCCCAAAAGGCTTAAGAACCTTAAAATCAAAAGTTTGCACGTAATTTGTAGGACATGACTATGATTTTGAATTCTAACTACTTCAACACAACCAAGTTTGAGCTACTTTACGCACAAAAGTGCTAAAAAAGCTTAAAAACCTTACAATCGAAACTTTGCACGTAATTTCCAGCGTATGACGATGATTTTCATTTTTAACCACTTCAACACAATAGTATAGACCAAATAGTACTGTGTGCCAACTTTCGTACAAAACAAACCAAGTTTGATCCACTTTATACGCGATAGTGCCACAAAACATAAAAAATACTTAAAATCGCAACTTAGCACGTAATTTCAAGCATATGACTATAATTTTCAATTCTGACCACTTCAACACAATAATATACACCAAATAGCTTTGTGGTCAAAGTTTCTTGCATAAGAAACTAAGTTTGAACTACTTTATGCGTGACAGTGCCAAAAAAGCTCAAAAACCCTTAAAATCGCAACTTAGCACGTAATTTCTAGCATTTGACTTTGATATTCAATTCTACAACTGGAACACAATAATCTATACAAGATATTTTTGTGTGCTTAGTTTCGTGCAAAATAAACTAAATTGGAGCTACTATATGCGCGAAAGTACCAAAAAGCTTAAAATATCCTTAAAATCGTAACTTAGCACGTAATTTCAAGCCAATGACTATGATTTTCAATTCTAACCACTTTAAAACAATAAAATATACCAAATAGTGTTGTGTGCAAAGTTTCATGCAAAACGAATCAAGTTTGAGCTATTTTATGCGCGAAAGTACCAAAAAAGCTTTAAAAACCCATAAAATCGAAACTTCGCATGTAATTTCAAGCATATGACAATAATTTTCAATTCTAACCAATTCAACACAATAATATATACCAAGTACCTTTGTTTGCAAAGTTTCTTGCAAAACAAACCAAGTTTGAGATACTTTATGCGAGAAAGAGCCAAAAAAGCTTTAAAACCCTTAAAATCGCAACTTAGCATGTAATTTCTATCATATAATTATGATTTTCACTTTTAACCACTTCAACACAATAATATATACCAAATAGTGTTGTGTGCAAAGTTTCATGCAAAACAAAACAAGTTTGAGCAACTTTATGCGCAAAAGTGCCAAAAAAGCTTAAAAACCATAAAATCGATACTTTGCACGTAATTTCTAGCATATGACTATGATTTTCAATTCTAACCACTTCACACAATAATATATATTACATAGTGTTATGTGCCAAGTTTCGTACAAAACAAACAAAGTTTGAGCTACTTTTTGCGCGAAAGTGCCAAAAAAGCATAAAAAACACTTGAAATCGCAACTTAGCATGTAATTTCAAGCATGTGACTATAATTTTATATTCTAACCACTTCAACACAATAATATATACAAAATAGCTTTGTGTGCAAAGTTTCTTGCAAAACAAACCAAGTTTGAGCTAGTTTATGCGTGAAAGTGACAAAAAATCTTAAATACCCATAAGATTGCAACTTATCACGTAATTTCAAACATATGACTATAATTTTCAATTATAACCACTTCCACGCAATAATATATACAAAATTGCTTTGTGTGCAATGTTTCATGCAAAGCAAACCAAGTTTGAACTACTTTATGCGCGAAAGTGCCAAAAAAGCTTAAAAACCCTTAAATTCGCAACTTAGCACGCAATTTCTAGCATATGACTATGATTTTCAATTCTAAACACTTCAACACAATACTATATATTAAATAGTGTTATTAGCCAAGTTTCGTACAAAACAAACAAAGTTTGAGCTATTTTTTGCGCGAAAGTGCCAAAAAAGCATAAAAAAACACTTGAAATCGCAACTTAGCACGTAATTTCAAGCATATGACTATAATTTTAAATTCTAACCACTTCAACACCATAATATATACAAAATAGCTTTGTGTGCAAAGTTTCTTGCAAAACAAACCAAGTTTGAGCTACTTATGCGCGAAAGTGACAAAAAATCTTAAATACCCTTAAAATCGCAACTTAGCACGTAATTTCTAGCATATGACTATAATTTTCAATTCTAACCACTTCAACATAATAATTTATACCAAATAGCTTTGTATGCAAAGTTTCATGCAAAATAAACCAAGTTTGAGATACTTTATTCACGAAAGTGCCAAAAAAGCATAAAAACCATTAAAATCGCAACTTAGCACGTAATTTCTATCATATAATTATGATTTTCACTTCTAACCACTTCAACACAACAATATAACAAACAGTGTTGTGTACAAAGTGTCATGCATAACAAACCAAGTTTGAGCTACTTTATGCGCGAAAGAGGAAAAAAGCTTAAATACCCTTAAAATCGCAAGTTAGCACGTAATTTCTAGCATATGATTATGATTTTCAACTCTAACTACTTCAACACAATAATTTATACCAAATGGCTTTGTATGCAATGTTTCGTGCAAAATAAACCAAGTATGAGATACTTTATGCGCGAAAGTGCCAAAAAAGCTTAAATACCCTTAAAATCACAACTTAGCACGTAATTTTTATCATATAATTATGATTTTCACTTCTAACAACTGCAATACAATAATCTATACCAAATTTTGTGTGCTTAGTTTCGTGCAAAACAAATTAAGTTGAAGCTACTATATGCGCGAAACTACCAAAAAAGCTTTAAAAACCTTAAAATAGCAACTTAGCAACTAATTTCTATCATATAATTATGATTTTCACTTCTAACCACTTCAACACCATAATATATACCAAATAGTTTTGTGTGCAATGTTTCATGCAAAGCAAACCAAGTTTGAGCTACTTTATGCGCAAAAGTGCCAAAAAAGCTTTAAAACCTTAAGATCGAAACTTTGCACGTAATTTCTAGCATATGACTACGATTTTCAATTCTAACCACTTCAACACAATAAAATATACAAAATCGTGTTGTGTGCCAAGTTTCGTACAAAACAAATCAAGTTTGAGGTACTTTATGCTAGAAAATGCCAAAAAAGCATAAAAAATACTTAAAATCGCTACTTATCACGTAATTTCAAGCATATGACTATAATTTTTAATTTTAACCATTTCCACACAATAATATATACAAAATAGCTTTGTGTGCAATGTTTCTTGCAAAACAAACCAAGTTTGAGCTAGTTTATGGGCGAAAGTGATAAAAAAGCTTTAAAACCCTTAAAATCGCAACTTAGCACGTAATTTCTAGCATATGACTATGATTTTCCATTATAACCACTTCAACACAATAGTATATTTTAAATAGTGTTATGTGCCAAGTTTCGTACAAAGCAAACAAAGTTTGAGCTACTTTTTGCGAGAAAGTGCCGAAAAAGCATAAAAAAAACACTTAAAATCGCAACTTAGCACGTAATGACAAGCATATGATTATAATTTTAAATTCTAACCACTTCAACACAATAATATATACAAAATAGCTTTGTGTGCAAAGTTTCTTGCAAAACAAACCAAGTTTGAGCTACTTTATGGGCGAAAGTGACAAAAAAGCTTAAATACCCTTAAAATCGCAACTTAGCACGTAATTTCTAGCATATGACTATAATTTTCAATTCTAACCACTTCAACATAATACTTTATACTAAATACCTTTGTGCGCAATATTTTTTGTGAAACAAACCAAGTTTCAGATACTTTATGAACGAAAGTGCCAAAAAAGCTTGAAAACCCATAAAATCGCAACTTAGCACGTAATTTCTATCATATAATTATGATTTTCACTTCTACCCACTTCAACACAATAATATATATCAAACAGTGTCGTGTGCAAAGTTTCATGCAAAACAATTCAAGTTTGAGCTACTTTATGCGCGAAAGTGCCAAAAAAGCTTTAAAAACACAAAAAATCGCAACTTAGCACGTAATTTCAAGCGTATGACTATGATTTTCAATTCTAACCACTTCAACACAATAATATATACCAAATAGCTTTGTGTGCAAAATATCTTGCGAAACAAACGAATTTGAGCTACTTTATGCGCGAAAGGGGCAAAAAAGCTTAAATACCCTTAAAATCGCAAGTTAGCACGTAATTTCTAGCATATGATTATGATTCTCAATTCTAACCACATCAACACAATAATATATACCAAATAGCTTTGTGTGTAAAGATTCGTGCAAAACAAACCAAGTTTGAGCTACTTTATGCACGAAAGTGCCAAAAAAGCTTAAATACCCTTAAAATCGCAACTTTGAATGTAATTTCTAGCATATGACTATGATTTTAAATTCTAACCACTTCAACACAATAATATATACCTAATAGCTTTGTTTGTAATGTTTCGTGAAAAATAAACCAAGGTTGAGATACTTTATGCGCGAAAGTGTCAAAAAAGCTTTAAAACCCTTAAAATCGCAACTTAGCACGTAATTTCTCTCATATAATTATGATTTTCACTTCTAACCACTTCAACACAATAATATATACCAAATAGTGTTGTGTACAAATTATTCAAAAAAACCAAGTTTGAGCTACATTAGGCGCAAAAGTGCAAAAAAAGCTTAAAAACATTAAAATCGAAACTTTGCACGTAATTTTTAGCATATGACAATGGCTTTCAATTCAAACCACTTCAACACAATAGTATTTACCAAATATTTTTGTGTGCCAAGTTTCGTACAAAACAAACCAAGTTTGAGCTACTTTATGCGCGAAAGTGCGAAAAAACAAAAAAAACACTTAAAATCGCAACTTAGCACGTAATTTCAAGCATATGATTATAATTTTCAATTCTATCCACTTCAACACAATAATATATATACCAAATAGCTATGTGTTCAAAGTTTCTTGCAAAAGAAACTTAGTTTGAGCTACTTTATGCGTGAATGTGCCAAAAAAGCTTTAAAACCCTTTAAAACCCGTAATTTCTAGCATTTAACTAAGATTTTCAATTCTAACTACTAGAACGCAATAATCTATACGAAATAGTTTAGTGTGCTTAGTTTCGTGCAAAACAAACTATGTTAGAGCTACTATATGCGCGAAAGTACCAAAAAAGCTTAAAAAACACTTACTTAGCACGTAATTTAAGGCATATGATTATAATTTTCAATTCTAACCACTACAACACAATAATACATACAAAATAGAATTGTGTGCAATGTTTCTTGCAAAACAAACCAAGTTTGAGCTACTTTATGCGCGAAAGTAACAATAAATCTTAAATACCCTTAAGATTGCAACTTATCACGTAATTTCAAGCATATGACTATAATTTTCAATTGTAACCACTTCCACACAATAATATATACAAAATAGCTTTGTGTGCAATGTTTCATGCAAAACAAACCAAGTTTGAGCTACTTTATGCGCGAAAGTGCCAAAAAAGCTTAAAAACCCTTAAAATCACAACTTAGCACGTAATTTCTAGCATATGACTATGATTTTCAATTCTAAACACTTCAACACAATAGTAAATGTTAAATAGTGTTATGAGCCAAGTTTCGTACAAAACAAACAAAGTTTAAGCTACTTTTTGCTCGAAAGTGCCATAAAAGCATAAAAAAACACTTGAAATCGCAACTTAGCAGGTAATTTCAAGCATATGACTACAATTTTAAAGTCTAACCACTTCAACACCATAACATATACAAAATAGCTTTGTGTGCAAAGTTTCTTGCAAAACAAACCAAGTTTGAGCTACTTTATGCGCGCAAGTGACAAAAAATCTTAAATACCCTTAAAATCGCAACTTAGCACGTAATTTCTAGCATATGACTATAATTTTCAATTCTAATCACTTCAACATAATAATTTATACCAAATAGCTTTGTATGCAAATTTTCATGCAAAATAAACCAAGTTTGAGATACTTTATGCACGAAAGTGCCAAAAAAGCATAAAAACCATTAAAATCGCAACTTAGCAGGTAATTTCTATCATAATATTATGATTTTCACTTCTAACCACTTCAACACAACAATATACAAAACAATGTTGTGTACAAAGTGTCATGCATAACAAGCCATGTATGAGCTACTTTATGCGCGAAAGGGGAAAAAAAGCTTAAATACCCTTAAAATTGCAAGTTAGCACGTAATTTCTAGCATATGATTATGATTCTCAATTCTAACCACATCAACACAATAATATATACCAAATAGCTTTGTGTGTAAAGTTACGTGCAAAACAAACCAAGTTTGAGCTACTTTATGCACAAAAGTGCCAAAAAAGTTTAAATACCCTTAAAATCGCAACTTTACACTTAATTTCTAGCATATGACTATGATTTTCAACTCTAACCAATTCAACAGAATAATATATACCAAATAGCTTTGTATGCAATGTTTCCTGCAAAATAAACCAAGTATGAGATACTTTATGCGCGAAAGTGCCAAAAAAGCTTAAAAACCCTTAAAATCGCAACTTAGCACGTAATTTCTATCATATAATTATGATTTTCACTTCGAATCACTTCAACCCAATAATATACACTAAATAGTGTTGTGTGCAAATTTCATTCAAAATAAACCAAGTTTGAGCTACTTTATGCGCAAAAGTGCAAAAAAAGCTTAAAAACCTTAAAATTGAAACTTTGCACGTAATTTTTACCATATGACTATGACTTTCAATTCTAACCACTTCAACACAATAGTATATACCAATTAGTGTTGTGTGCCAAGTTTCGTTCAAACAAAACCAAGTTTAAGCTACTTTATGCGCAAAAGTGCCAAAAAATAAAAAAAAAACACTTAAAATCGCAACTTAGCACGTAATTTCAAGCTTATGACTATAATTTTCAATTCTAACCACTTCAACACAATAATATATACCAAATAGCTTTGTGTGCAAAGTTTCTTGCAAAACAAACTTAGTTTGAGCTACTTTATGCTTGAAAGTTCCAAAAAAGCTTAAAAACCCTTAAAATCTTTACTTAGCACGTAATTTCTAGCATATGACTATCATTTTCAATTTTAACTACTAGAACACAATAATCTATACGAAATAGTTTAGTGTGCTTAGTTTCGTGCAAAACAAACTAAGTTGGAGCTACTATATGCGCGAAAGTACCAAAAACGCTTAAAAAACACTTACTTAACACATAATTTCAAGCATATGACTATAGTTTTCAATTCTAACCACTTCAACACAATAATATATACAAAATAGATTTGTCTACAAAGATTCATGTAAAACAAAACAAGTTTGAGCTACTTTATGCGCGAAACTGCCAAAAAAGCTTAAAAAACAATTAAAATCGCAACTTATCACGTAATTTCTAGCATATGACTATGATTTTCAATTCTAAGAACTGCAATACAATAATCTATACCAAATAGTTTTATGTGCTTAGTTTCGTGCAAAACAAACTAAGTTGAAGCTACTATATGCGCGAAAGTACCAAAAAAGCTTTAAAAACCTTAAAATCGCAACTTAGCAACTAATTTCTATCATATAATTATGATTTTCACTTCTAACCACTTCAACACCATAATATATACCAATTAGTTTTGTGTGCAATGTTTCATGTAAAACAAACCAAGTTTGAGCTACTTTATGCGCAAAAGTGCCAAAAAAAGCTTTAAAACCTTAAGATCGAAACGTTGCACGTAATTTCTAGCATATGACTACGATTTTCAATTCTAACCACTTCAACACAATAAAATATACAAAATAGTGTTGTGTGCCAAGTTTCGTACAAAACAAATCAAGTTTGAGCTACTTTATGCTCGAAAATTCGAAAAAAGCATAAAAAATACTTAAAATAGCAACTTATCACGTAATTTCAAGCATATGAATATAATTTTCGATTTTAAACACTTCCACACAATAATATATACAAAATAGCTTTGTGTGCAATGTTTCATGCAAAACAAACCAAGTTTGAGCTACTTTATGCGCGAAAGTGCCAAAAAAGCTTTAAAACCCTTACAATCGCAACTTAGCACGTAATTTCTAGCATATGACTATGATTTTCCATTCTAACCACTTCAACACAATAGTATATTTTAAATAGTGTTATGTGCCAAGTTTCGTACAAAACAAACAAAGTTTGAGCTACTTTTTGCGCGAAAGTGCCAAAAAAGCATAAAAAAACACTTGAAATCGTAACTTAGCACGTAACTACAAGCATATGATTATAATTTTAAATTCTAACCACTTCAACACAATAATATATACAAAATAGCTTTGTGTGCAAAGTTTCTTGCGAAAAAAACCAAGTTTGAGCTACTTTATGGGTGAAAGTGACAAAAAAGCTTAAATACCCTTAAAATCGCAAGTTAGCACGTAAATTTCTAGCATATGATTATGATTCTCAATTCTAACCACATCAACACAATAATATATACAAAATAGCTTTGTGTGCAAAGTTTCTTGCAAAACAAACCAAGTTTGAGCTACTTTATGGGTGAAAGTGACAAAAAAGCTTAAATACCCTTAAAATCGCAAGTTAGCACGTAAATTTCTAGCATATGATTATGATTCTCAATTCTAACCACATCAACACAATAATATATACCAAATAGCTTTATGTGTAAAGTTTCGTGCAAAACAAACCAAGTTTGAACTACTTTATGCACGAAAGTGCCAAAAAAGCTTAAATACCCTTAAAATCGCAACTTAGCGTGTAATTTCTAGCATATGACTATGATTTTGAATTCTAACCACTTCAAAACAATAATATATACCTCATAGCTTTGTTTGCAATGTTTCGTGCAAAATAAACCATGTTTGAGATACTTTATGCGCAAAAGTGCCAAAAAAGCTTAAAAACCCTTAAAATCGCAACTTAGCACGTAATTTCTATCATATAGTTATGATTTTCACTTCTAACCACTTCAACACAATAATATATACCAAATAGTGTTGTGTGCGAATTTCATTCAAAACAAACCAAGTTTGAGCTACATTAGGCACAAAAGTGCAAAAACAGCTTAAAAACATTAAAATCGAAACTTTGCACGTAAGTTTTAGCATATGACTATGACATTCAATTCAAACCACTTCAACACAATAGTATTTACCAAATATTTTTGTGTGCCAAGTTTCGTACTAAAAAAACCAAGTTTTAGCTACTTTATGCGCGAAAATGCCAAAAACGCATAAAAAATAACACTTTAAATCGGTTCTTAGCACGTAATTTCAAGCATATGATTATAATTTTCAATTCTAACCACCTCAACACAATGATATATATACCAAATAGCTTTGTATGCAAAGTTTCTTGCAAAACAAACTTAGTTTGAGCTACTTTATACGTGAATGTGCCAAAAAAGCTTAAAAACCCTTAAAATCGCTACTTAGCACGTAATTTCTAGCATATGACTATGATTTTCAATTCTAACTACTAGAACACAATAATCTATACGAAATAGTTTAGTGTGCTTAGTTTCGTGCAAAACAAACTAAGTTAGAGCTACTATATGCGCGAAAGTACCAAAAAAGCTTAAAAAACACTTACTTAGCACGTAATTTGAGGCATATGATTATAATTTTCAATTCTAACCACTTCAACACAATAATGCATACAAAATAGATATGTCTACAAAGATTCATGCGAAACAAACCAAGTTTGTGCTACTTTATGCGCGACACTGCCAAAAAAAGCTTAAAAAACACTTAAAATCGCAACTTAGCACATAATTTCTAGCATATGACTATTATTTTCAATTCTAACAACTGCAACACAATAATCTATACCAAATAGTTTTGTGTGCGTAGTTCGTGCAAAACAAACTAAGTACGAGCTACTATATGCGCGAAAGTACTAAAAAAGCTTAAAAAACCTTAAAATCGCAACTTAGCAAATAATTTCTATCATATAATTATGATTTTCACTTCTAACCACTTCAACACCATAATATGTACCAAATAGTGTTGTGTGCAATGTTTCATGCAAAAATAACCAAGTTTGATTTACTTTATGCGCAAAAGTGCCAAAAAAGCTTAAAAACCTTAAAATCGAAACTTTGCACGTAATTTCTAGCATATGACTATGATTTTCAATTTTAACCACTTCAACACAATAAAATATACCAAATCGTGTTGTGTGCCAAGTTTCGTACAAAAGAAATCAAGTTTGAGCTACTTTATGCGCGAAAATGCCAAAAACGCATAAAAAAACTTAAAATCGCAACTTAGCACGTAATTTAAAGCATATGACTATAATTTTAAATTGTAACCACTTCCACACAATAATATATACAAAATAGCATTGTGTGCTATGTTTCATGCAAAACAAACCAAGTTTGAACTACTTTATGCGCGAAAGTGCCAAAAAAGCTTAAAAACCCTTAAAACGCAACTTAGCACGTAATTTCTAGCATATCACTATGATTTTCAATTCTAACAACTGCAACACAATAATCTATACCAAATAGTTTTGTGTGCTTAGTTTCGTGCAAAACAATCTAACTTGGAGCTACTATATGTTCGAAAGTACCAAAAAAGCTTAAAGAACCTTAAAATCGCAACTTAGTACATAACTTCTATCATATAATTATGATTTTCACTTTTAACCACTTCAACACAATAATATATACCAAATAGTGTTGTGGGCAAAGTTTCATGTACAACAAACCAAGTTTGAGCTACTTTATGCGCAAAAGTGCCAAAAAACCTTAAAAACCTTAAAATAGAAACTTTATACGTAATTTCTGGCATATGATTATGATTTTCAATTCTAAACACTTCAACACAATAATATATACCAAATACCTTTGTGTGCAAAGTTTCTTACAAAACAAACCAAGTATGAGCTACTTTATCCGCGAAAGTGCCTAAAAAGCTTAAATACCCTTAAAATCGCAACTTAGCACGTAATTTCTAGCATATGAATATCATTTTCAATTCTAACCACTTCAACACAATAATTTATACCAAATAGCTTTGTGTCCAAAGTTTTTTGCAAAACCAACCAAGTTTGAGCTGCTTTTTGCGCGAAAGTGCCAAAAAAACTTAAATACACTTAAAATCGCAACTTAGCACGTAATTTCTAGCATATGACTATAATTTTCAATTATAACCACTTCAACTCAATAATATATACCAAATAGCTTTGTATGCAAAGTTTAATGCAAAATAAACCAAGTTTGAAATACTTTATGCACGAAAGTACCAAAAAAGCTTAAAAACCCTTAAAATCGCAACTTAGCACGTAATTTCTATCATATAATTATTATTTTCACTTCTAACCACTTCAACACAATAATATATACCAAATAGTGTTGTGTGCAAAGTTTCTTGAAATACAAACCAAGTTTGAGCTACTTTATGCGCAAAAGTGCCAAAAAAGCTTAAAAACCTTAAAATCAAAACTTTGCACGTAATTTTTAGCATATGACTATGATTTTCAATTCTAGCCACTTAATAACAATAGTATATACCAAATAGTGTTGTGTGCCAAGTTACGTACAAAACAAATCAAGTTTAAGCTACTTTATGCGCGAAAGTGACAAAAATGCATAAAAAACGCTTAAAATCGCAACTTAGCACGTAATTTCAAGCATATAACTATAATTTTTAATTCTAACCTCTTCCACACAATAACATATACAAAATAGCTTTGTGTAAAAAGTTTCATGCGAAACAAACCAAGTTTTGAGCTACTTTATACGAGAAAGTGCCAAAAAAGCTTTAAAAACACTTAAAATCGCAACTTAGTACATAATTTCAAGCATATGACTATGATTTTGAATTCTAACCACTTCAACACAATAATATATACCAGATAGATTTGTGTGCCAAGTTTCGTGCACAACAAGCCAAGTTTGAGCTACTTTATGCGCGAAAGTGCCAAAAAAGCTTTAAAAACCTTTAAAATCGCAACTTAGCATGTAATTTCAAGCATATGACTATAATTTTCAATTCTAACCACTTTGACACAATAATATATACCAAATAGTGTTGTGTGCAAAGTTTCATGCAAAAGAAATGAAGTTTGTGCTACTTTATGTGCAAAAGTGCCAAAAAAAGCTTAAATGAAACGTATTTCGAATAGTGTTGTGTACCTTTACTGCTGTCCATTTCGAAAATGTTGCTCTAGATATAGATCCCATTTCGCCACGCACTATCTTCATTGTGCGGAAACGCATGGGAAAAGTATAACTATTAATGCATGTAATAATATTAATGTAATACTATTGATATATATATTACGCATTCAACAAGGATTTGAACTTTGTGCTTCGAGGCGGGCGTTGAGCTTTTTGTAATGATCGAAGACGTGCACAGTATTCGTCAAAGGACATATGACCAAAAGTATCGAATGCAAACTTCAAACGCATATTTAAATCCAACAAATTAGAGATTATGTGAACTTAAAAATCAAAAGATAAATTCAATTTCAAAAATAAAACTTACTCTTTTACATAGGGAGCCAGAATGAACGTGTGTTTAGATGCAAGAGAATTATTCAAAGCAGGCTTAATTTATGCTTTGACGTCATTTAGATCATTTATGCTTTTAGTACCCGAAATTGATTAAAAACAATACCATCCAATTTTTATTGGAGGTTCGCAAGAATTTAGCTCCTCGTAAGCCACACTAAACTCACGAATAAGAAAATTTTGTCAGTAATTCGGTTATTAAACAAATAAAAAAAAATTTCTAAATTGTAAGATAATGAACATCATCTCATGTAGACATGGATAACAGCTACATTCAACATTTCTCCTCTCAAAAATTGCCCAATGTCACTAGGACCAATAATTACAAAAGGACTCTTAACAAAGCAGAATTGTTCCTTCTGCAGGGTTAGAACGTTTGAGTCCTCCTCACAAATACGTAAAGTGTTGTATTCTCTCAAATCCACCATTTTCGCCATTCAACGTTTCATTCTTCATCTTCATCTTCTACTAAAAACCATAAATTCTTCATCATATGCTGCTTTCTTCGCAAACTGATTCATAAACCCATTAAAAACACTCGAAATACGCAACTGTTTCTTCAACCTGTTCTTCATCTTCTTGGTTCAAAAACCCACAAAATTTGGTCTTGTTCATCTTCAAAACCCACGACATTAAGGTAATTTTTTCTTTTTTTAATTTTTTAAGAATTTAAGTTTTGCAAGATGTTCATGAAAACACTCGAAAATTAGGGCAACTGTTTGTATACTAATTTTGTTTCTCAGTTTATCGTTGTATACATTCAACAACAAATATAGTAGTATATTTTTAAAAAATACCGATTACATATGACTAACCAATTGATGTTGGTGTATTTGATTTTCTTAAACGTTTATTTTTGAATCATGAAATTTATTTTTGAGTAGAATATAAATAATACTTGTATTTGGACATATTTGCGTTGTATTCTTATTTTTGCAAGGTCTTTCTCTACGATGTTTAGGTGGATTAAGGTTTTCCATGCTAGATATTATGATGATTATACTTTTTTTCACAATATCAACCACAACATATTAAAAAATAACTAATAAGAGTATTTAAAAAAAAAATACTCCTTAAAAAATATATTATAAAGATTAAAACTGCATGCTATTAACTATTAGAATTAGAATATGATTTTATTTACAACTTAGTGCTTAATATTAAAGTATGAAGTATAGAATTAGAATATGAAGTATGTATATTTGGGGTTAAATAGATTTGGTATAAATAAGTATATATTTTTAGGGTTAAATATGTTTGTTATAAATAAGTATATATGTTTAAAAGTTGTGTATTAATTTTGTTTTGAATTAATTAATCACACTAATTAGGATCACAAAAGATCGTTCTTGGATGTATGGAAGCATTGAATCGTCGAAATTTATTGATGGCGTATTAAAATTTTGTAGTATTGCGGTTGAACATCAAGTTAGGACGGGGGAGTTGGTTTTTATTGCCCACGTGTCACTTATGGCAATGTATCAAAGGTAGATAGTGTTGATATCCTTAGGGAGCACATACTTCGACGTGGGTTTAGGCCTCAATATCATGTTTGGGTTTGGCATGGTGAGAAGGGAATTTACAAAGAGAAAAGTGTTGTTGAGGACGTCAATAATGTGGCCGATATCAATGAGGATGTAGTAGATCATGTTCATGGGTATAAGACAGATGAACAGAATGTCGATGAGGATGAGGATCGTGTTGATGAGATGATGGAGGGAGTCGAGGATGAGTTAGGAAAACGTCCTCGTGTTTTTGACTTGTTGACATAGGCTTCTCAAAAGCCTTTGTACCCGGATGTACTAAGTTCATCAAACTAACAGCAGTGTTGACAATTTTCAACATTAAGTCAAAGTTCAATTAGAGTGACGCTAGTTTCACAATGTTATTAGAAGCATTAGGTGAGATGCTTCCTGAGGGAAATGAACTTCCAAAGTCGACATATTATGCCAAAAAGCTCATATGTCCTTTCCGCTTAGAGTACTAGAAGATTCATGCGTGTCCGAATGATTGTCTGTTATATCGGAATGAAAACGAGAACTTAGAAGAGTGCCCTAGGTGTGGGTTATCGAGCTACAAGCGTAAAGGGGCTCGGGATGCTAAAGGGCCCCCGGCTAAGGTATTGTGGTATCTTCCAATAATACCTAGATTCAAGCGCTGGTTTTCTATAAAGAAAGATGCGTTAAATTGAGGTGGCATGCAGATAGGGTGAAGAAAGGTCACTTGCTCACACATCCATCTGATTCTCCGGAGTGGAAGAGTATTGACAGGTTGTATAAGACTTTTGGGGATGAGGTTCGTAATTTAAGGCTCGGACTGTGTACGGATGGAATGAACCCATTCGGCAATCTTAGTTCTCAAAATAGTACTTGGCCAGTAATATTAGTGATCTATAATTTGCCACCTTGGTTGTGTATGAAGCGTAAGTACATTATGCTTTCGCTTCTTATCTCGGGTCCTAAACAACCTGGCAATGACATAGATGTATATTTTTCACCTCTCGTTAAGGATTTGAGAAAGATGTGGGATAAAGGCGTTTCCGTGTTTGATACATATGCTAATGAGGAGTTCACCTTACGTGCAATGCTTTTATGCACCGTTAATGATTTTCCGGCATATGGCAACTTATCGGGGTATAAGAACAAAGGGAAGAAAGCATGCCCAATATGTATCGATGACATGGAATCCACGTGGATTCCTAAGTGCAAACACGTATTCATGCACCATCGAAAGTTCCTCCCACGAGATCACCAATATCATAAGAAGAAGAAGATGTTCAATGGGGAGGTTGAGGACCGTGTAGCTCGTCAACCGTTGACCGGTTATGAGGTTTGTGAACAGGTTAAGGAAGTTGAGACTGTATTTGGTAAAACAGGGCAATTGCAAGGGGGTGAAGACCAATTATGGAAAAAAGAATCAATCTTTTGGAAGCTTCCATATTGGAGAGATCTACAGGTTAGGCATTGTCTTGACGTTATGCATATAGAGAAAAATGTTTGTGATGCCATACTCGGGACTCTCAAGAACATTCCGGGTAAGACAAAGGATGTTAGGGTCGTGCGAGATTGGTTTGAATGTAAGGGTCTTCGTCCGGAGTTGTGGGCACATGTTAAGGTGAGTAAGAAAAGAAATAGAGCTGATGAAGTTGGTGGCAGTAACAAGGGAAAGGGCGATAAGAAGAAGATGAGTAATGACAAAGTTTATTTGCCTCAAGCTTGCTACACATTGTCCAAAGCAGAAAAGCAGACATTTTGTGAGTCTTTGTATGGCATTAAGGTTCCGTGTGGGTACTCATCCAACATGAAGAGATTTGTGAGCCTAAATGGTGAGTTGAAGTTGGGAAGCATAAAATCTCACGATTGCCATGTAATGATGCAAGTGTTCTTACCAATTGCAATCCACGGAATACTGCCAAAACATGTGAGATATGCAATTACCGAGCTATGTTCGTTCTTCAACACAATTTGTAGTAAAGTTCTTGATCCCTTTAAACTTGATGCTCTTCAACTCGACATGATTGTAACTTTATGCAAGTTTGAGATGTATTTTCCACCTTATTTCTTTGACATAATGGTTCATCTTCTTGTCCATCTCGTTCGTGAGATCAAGCTTTTGGGTCCAGGTTTTTTAAAGTGGTGTTATCCTTTTGAAAGACACATGGGTGTTTTACAAAACAAGGTGAGGAATCCAGCACAACCCAAGGGGAGTATGATTCAAGGCACTGTGAGCGATGAGATTAGTAACTTTATAGACGAGTATTTGGCCATGGCAAAGCCTATTGGACTTTCCACCTCTAGACATGAAGGAAGGCTTGAAGGAAAAAGAACAATTGGCTCCAAATCGGTCACACCTCCTCGAGACAGCCTTCTACAAGCACACTTGTATGTGTTGCATCATATTCCGGAAGTTCATCCTTTTTTGAGTGAGCATTTTGATATATTGCGCGCAAAACATCCTTCTAAAGGGGATAGGGCATTGATGCAGTTGCATAACAAGACGTTTATTAATTAGTTTCATAATCGAGTAATATGCAAAGAACTCAAGGGTGTATCTGAAACTGTTAAGTGATTAGCTTTTGGTCCTCGTGATGATGTCAACAAATATGAGGGTTACGATGTCAATGGCTTCACATTTTGGACTGAGGGTCAAGACAAGAAGTCTTCTTATCTACCCCAATCAAAGTTCATCCACGCCCTCATCTACGACTACCTCCGCATCCGTGAATACTCCTGCTGGAGATCAGATGCGAGATTTGTATTGCGGGCTTCATTCTCGAGATGCAAGTGGTAAATTTACCATTAATGATTCGGGAACGAAGAAGGTTGCTGATGCTATGGTGAGTTTTGAAATTATTAAGTATATTCTTGATTTGTTTTGTATTTTTTGGCTTCGATTTACTTATACTAATTGTTATATATGTCACTTTTTATTTGAACAGATGGGCTGGAAGGAAAAAGAAGCTACGGGGGAGTTCACCCCAAACCGGAGACCATAAACTCCGTTGCTCAAAATCCGGAGCCAGTGGTACAAGTACATAGTTTTTAAATATATAAGCACTTATTAATTTAAATTTCAACGCATTTTAATATTTTTTTATGATGCTTATTATACTAAACGACACAATTTTCAAGAGGCGACTCCTTGTTCTCTTTTTCTGCCTCAGTTAGGTGTTGCTAGTGATGGCGACTTAACTGAGGTTGCATATGGTGTGGCCCAGCCAACCAAAGAGGGCCAAACAGTGTATTCGATGCCTGTTACAAGTGGCCACATCAGTGTGACCGTGGAAACTATTCTAAAGGGGTTTAAAGATTTCTCACTCCCGGTTCCAATGCCAGAATGGAGCCTTGAGAAACTATTAGACGCTCTAGGTAGTTTCGTCACATGGCCATATGCTTGGGTCCGATTCACTAACATGGTAACAATCATTTTTACCTTATTTATTTTTATTTTTTTAATTGCATGGTTACAGTAATTTAATTGTATAAATTGAAATAGCAAGAGTCCAAAGGGATCTTGGAGAGAGATCGGTTCCTCAGCAAAGGCACTCCAATTTTTACTGATGCAGAGCTAAAAGATCTCTCTCAAGATTGCAAATGGCTGCACAGTTATGCATCTCGCATAAGTGAGGAGGAACTTGAAGAAGAAGAACAAACTTGAAGAATAAGACACAGTAGCAGTCTGTGCGTGGGTTGAACAAGAAGATAGTATGCGAAATTGAAGAAGACAATGAAACTTGAAGAAGACAATGAAACTTGAAGAAGACAATGAAACTTGAAGAAGAACACAATAGCAGTCGTGGGGTTTTAGGAGAATACAACAGTAGGTTTTTGTGAAATGGAATGTTGAAACACGGGTTTTTAAATTTTTAGAGAAGGATATTTGCTGCGGGCTACCAAAAATCGCAGTATAAAATTCCAAAAAAATATTATATGCTGTGGACATCCACACAACCGCAGCATTTGATCAATTTTCTTTTTTGCAAAATTCTTTTTTGCTATTTTATACTGCGTTTAATAAAAACTACAGCAATTGATAAGCAGCAGATACCTTTTTTCCCACTAGTGTAAGCTCTTGAGCTAACCTTCTAGACAAAAATTTTAAACGGGCATACTCTCTATTCACCCCCCTCTAGAGAGTATTTGAACTCCTATCAATTTTCATAAGGGAAGGTTCTTCAAGTGGCAATGATCTTAAAGTGAGTGTTGAGCTTGGGAACGATCTTGAGGGGAATGAAGAGAAATAAGTTGAGAATAAGGATGAAGAAGTTGAAGACAAGAGAGATGAGGTAGAAAAAGAAAAACAGAAAGTGATGGATCAAGAAGAGAGATGGAAGGAGATTCAAGAGAGTAGGGCTTATAAGCGACTACATGCCCTACTGCCACCTTTTCCATACAAAGAGATGGAAAAACAATTACAATCCAAATCTTTTAAGTTTCTTGAGCATATGAGGCAACTTGAAATGAAAATCCCATTCTTGGAGGCCATGGAGCAAATGCCTCAATATGCCAAGTACTTGAAGACTCTCTTGGGGAACAAAAAGAGGCTTGAAAGCAAAGTTGTCAATTTACCGGAGCAAGTAAGTGCCATCATCCAAGGCACATGGGCCAAAATGGAAAAGGCTTGAGAACACTTTGTGCTTTCAGTCATTCTTGGGAAACTCAGTTCTAAGGGAGCACTAGCTGATTTATGGGCCTCGATTAGCCTCATGTTGATGTCCATTGCCAAGCAACTCGCTTTTGAGCTCAAGCCATCACGAAAAACCATCCAACTCGCCGACCAAAGTGTTAAGATGCCATTTGGGGAGTTCGAGGACCTACCTATCCAAGTGGGAAACATCGTGGTCCCATGCGATTTTGTTGTGCTAGACATGGTCGAGGATCCTTACACTCCCCTCATTCTTGGAAAAGATGCTTTGAAGACCATGGGCAACCTTATCGATTGTGAATCAGAGACTATTACTGTAAGGGTTGCCAAAGAAAAGGTAGTGTTCGGTTTTGCTAAGTCTTCAAAAGAGCCTATGGTCGAGCAACTTTGTACTCTTAAGGTGGTGGAGAATATGCTTAAAGAGAAGGGTGAAGGGCATGATGTACTTATTGCCCCCGTGTTTGATGGTGAGAATTTTGATGATAAGGTGATGAAGAAAAATGTTTGTGTTGAGAAGGAGAAGGACATTGTTGTAGTGCGAGATGACAATGATCATGATGTTGAGGATGCTGATAAGCAATCCCGCAAAAGGAAGCAGGTAAGAAAAAGAAAATGCCACAAAGAGAAGAAGATGGCTTCACCCTGACTTGGGGGAGCCCCACATTTTAGTCCACTGCTGGATGACCCCGGTTCTATATTGCTCACCTTTGCCACTGCTGCTCAGTGAAGAGTTTTGGGACATCACTCTGGAGGCAACGGAGATACTAGGAGTGAGTCCACTCCTAACTGAGGTATGGTTTCTTTCCCTTGTTTTTCTTTCTGAGCTGGTGGTTAACTATGTCGAACTTAACGAAGTTAAACAAAAGTACTTGCGGAAGATAACCCGGTGTTTTTTTGTTTGCATGCTCTCTTTCCAATAGTTCCAATAATGCTGATCCTTCTTGCTTTTGGTTTTCTTATTCACCTTTCCCAAGTGCCGAGAACTTAAGCTGGCTTAGGGGAGGGTTCTTGCGTTAAACCTCGAAAGATCTGCGTTATTGTCACTATTGTTTTGGTTTTTGTTATAGTTTTCGCATGATTAGTTTGTTTAGTTTAGGTTTTATTTAGTTTGTATAATTCATGTTTTGTTTTTGTTTTCAATGAAATGTTTGAGTTGTGAAACTAGCATGCAAGCTTCTGGTGTGTACATTTATAGTCTTATGCATACTCGTACTTTCCTAGCCTTGTGCCTGTTTTGGGACCAAGTGACTCACTACTTTCCACCTGATTTGGAGGATCTAGGTTTGCTTGGTTGGTGGCTTGGATGACTACCTTTTGAAAAACATTTCGACTAGTCTGTTAAGATTAAGCCTTTTTGGACTCCTTGTGAGTTCAATTCATTTTGAGTGCTAGTGGGTCCAAGTATTATGTCTGTTCTCCTCCAGCATAGTCTACTTTTCCAAAGATGAGGGATGATAACACGTTTGTTAGATCTAAACTACATAGCCAAATAGCTTACCATGGACGTTAAATTTACTTTAGGTTAAGCCAAGTTCTTGCCTTTACCTTTTTTTAAAGCCACGCTATTTAAACTCTACATGAGCCAAATATTCCATCTCTTGACCTAGAGGATTGCTTAGTGATGGTAGGGTTGGTGTGAGTTACATTATGTTGTGGGTTTTTTGGTTAGTATAGCAATTGTTGGTTTTTCATGACTTTATTCATTCATATGCTGCTCATATTATCTCTCTTATTTTCCTCTTGTGTTTCACACAGTGATTATCATATACATATATACATACATATTCATTGAGTGAGGAGACCTTCCTCTTGTTCTACATAGAGATTTACATATATATATTTGAGTGAGGAAATCATTACTTTCATTTGGGAGATGAGCTTCAAAAACACATGATAGGAAATTGTGACCTATCTAGGTAGTGGGTGGAATAGCATGTGTTGTAGCTTACCTAGTGAACCCGAGTTCGTGGAATCGATTGTTCTTCTTGGTATTGCGCTCTCATGAAACCATTATACTTGCACACCCAAGGCTAAGGAAAAATATTGCTCGTACACAGCTTGCGTTGTTTTGTTTTCCACTCACCTTGTATTGAACTGGATTGGATTTGTGGGTCTCCTTCTGAAAACCCTCACAATACCTTACTCGTCCTCTATGGGAGACCTGGAGGTTTAAAGGGCTTGTCGTACGTGCTAAGTGCGACCGTGATTCCTACGAAAGTAAGTCTTAGGTTCTATTGCTTTTTATAGTTTAGTTTTGTTTTTGTTTGCCCTGCGTTTTCATGTCGCCCCGCTAGTTCATTTGCTAGAGACTAGCAAAGGTTTGGCTTGGGGGAGTTGATGTGCTTGTTTTAGAGCACATTCATGTCCCCATTATAGTGTCGAGTCTTGTTGTTTTACATTGGTTTTATACATATTCCACTCGATCTTACCTTGTTCTTGTCTCCAAGGTGATTTAAGGTTATTTCATGTATTTTCGGAGATTTTGAGATCAAGTAGCTCGCGTTCGAGGGTTAGGCACTGTAATCGAAGATGAGACACGAGTATCGAAGCATTCTAAAGCGCTACAAGTCATCTCCGAAGACTTCACCAAGTCCGGAAACCATTTTGCACTTAAACGAAGCAACGAAGACCATCCAAGGGTTCCATTCGGCCGAATGGACCCAAACTCGGGTGAATGGGGTGAGTTTCCACTTGGTACGAGTCTAAACTTCTCTGGAAATGGCGAACGAGATGCATTCAGGCGAGCTAAGAACCATTCGGCCGAATGGTAATGGGCATTCGGGCGAATGAACTTCAAAACCTCAAGAAACGACCTCAAACGTTCTGGAAATCTCAAAGCAACTTCGATTCGGGCGAATTTGTTCCCATTCGGCTGAATGGCCTTTTGATTCGGGCGAATGACCCTTAAATCATGCGTTTCGACTTCTTCACAAGCTTAAAATGTGGACTACTTTAAGGGCTTTTATTCCCTTAGTTCTTAGGCTATATATATCCCACTTTTCTGAATAAAATGTTCATGCCAACTTTGAGAGACTCCCTGTCAACTTAGAACATCAATTTTTTTGCTTTCACTCTTCATTTATGCCCTAGTGTAGAATTTATCTTCACATTCAAGCTTTGTATCTTTTCATTCCTTTTGTTCCTTTCATTCAAGCTTTGGGTTTATGTAAGTTTATTTATACTTTATTTGCTTTTTTGTCTTTCAAAACTTTCATTTATTGCTCTTTATTTCTTACTTTACATTTACTTGAGTAATTGCTTCATTTATTGCTTGTTTGTTCTTCAGTATTGTTTTTACTTCATTTACTGCTTTGTAGATTAGTTCCTAGTTTCTTTTATTACTTGCTTCTTTGTTTCTTGTTGGTTTATTTCTTATTCTTAATGCTTTCAATCATGTTCTCATTTACTTGCTTTGTCTTAGTAGTGTCTAGCATGTGTGAGTAGTTTCTTTAGGGGTTGTGGTTTGGCGAAACCCTAGGTCTGGTGGTTGT
Organism: Amaranthus tricolor; assembly: GCF_026212465.1. Lineage (NCBI taxonomy): Eukaryota > Viridiplantae > Streptophyta > Magnoliopsida > Caryophyllales > Amaranthaceae > Amaranthus > Amaranthus tricolor. The sequence continues at coordinate 14,825,044 of NC_080061.1, forward strand.
TCTTCATGTGTTAGGTTAGGGTTAAGTTTGTTGTTGATTGATTGATTAATATTTAATTTGACTCTTGTCCGGCCACTCTTCAAGAGACATAGGGCGATTATGGGTCGTTCATGTGGCTTATAGGGTCACAAACTTCCCCTCGCTATTTAGAGTGTCTCGATCGATTACTGTTCGATCTCCCTTGATGTAGCTTTCCATGAGACCTTAGAAACCGACCTAGGGTGAATCCTTACCATCCCCATTTGTCTCCTATCATTTATCATTAGTTTTATATTTGCTTATTTATTGCTTTAGTAGTTTAGTCTAGACACCCTCTCATCCCTTAACCTATCTACGTCAAGTCCTCAGTCTCTCTAGTCTTGTCCTCGTGGTTCGATCCCCGACTTACTAGTATACTCGTTATAGTTGTATTAGGGTGTTATAAATATTGTTTGCATAACTAGGTTCTTAGTATTTACGACGTGCTAGAAACCGGTTATCACTTCTCCGGTATCACATCTTCTTGTAACTCACCTGCCTGATTTTCTCCCACGGCTAACTCAGGTTTCTTGGTCATTATGGCACAAAATGCATCAACCGATGCAAGCCATTCACTGTTCTTGAAAATTTCTTCAGATTAGGTCACTGGCCGGCCCATCAATACCTTTCTTTGCTCTGAAATCACGCACCCTTTTACAGTAAGCATGAGTGATTACCTCAATATCCCTCTTAAGAACGAGCTCAGCAAATCCAAATCCTAAAATAGAAAATTCACAATGATCAATTTGTTGAACAATGACAATGACATTAAATGCCAACTTATATTAATTTAAATGCGAACTCATATAATTCTTAACGCCTACATATACATCAGATATTCCCTAGTAACATATAGTTTGAATGCTAACTTACATTAATTTAAATGCAAAATTATATGTTCTTAATGCCTACTTACATCTTACTTAATGCCTATTTGATAAACAGTCTTCCTAATCTTGATTGAAATCAAGAAAAGGAGCAAGCAAAACGGAAACAACATACAACAAAAATAACTCCTTGAAATCATCCCCTCTGTTGGGGAACCTCAAAAACAGTTGTGGAAGATGTTTTGCCCTCATAGCATTCGAATTAGAAAAACCTAGAGTTTTAACCCATTCTTTATAACCATTTTCATTTGTTCAAGCTTTTTATCTTAATTTGGTTAGTAGGATTCAAGGGCAATCCAAATGTAACCGCCTCGAATTATGAAGGCAAACACTAATTGAAATTTAGTATCAATCAAGCGGAAGCTTACTTTTGCCAACATAAATAAGGGGTTACTTAAAGGTCAAACCAATATCCAAGTAAAATAGTTGAACCAAACCAAAGCAATATAACGGAAATCTTAACTGTCCAAAATATAGGAAAATTACAACCAAATCGAAATAAGTCTAAAGTTCAAATTACATCCTTAAAATAGTCTAAATCTAAACAACTAAACTAATAGTCTCTCAAATACAATAAAGAGATCTAAACAAAAATGGGAGTTATACTCCAACTCGGGTTCATCTTCCGCTCGCATATCCATTCTCCGTCGAGGTGCCATAGGGGTTTACTCTAAAAGCAAAACCATTGGAAAAACATACAAAGCATAGTATCAGCAAAAAGGCTGAGTGTAAACACACTAGTGTCCGTCAAACAAGTTATTAAAACCTTTTTGATTTGAATAAATTCATTTTGAAATATGCTTTTTCATTTCATAAATCATATTATCATTCAAACCAAGTTCAATGGCTCTATAGTCATTTCAAATTTTCATTTTTCATCATAAATCATAAGATCTCAATGGATCCAAATCAATTTCAAACTCATATCATAAGTTTACATGGGTACTTTGTGAGTCATCCTGTGACTCGTTGGGTAGTCGGCCTACCGTCCACAACATATCCGGCAAGTGTAACACAATGGTATTGTGAACAATACGCGCTCAGCATTGGTGAGCCGTTTAATCATGCACACAACATTTTCTGTGGCATATGTACAGGCCATTAGGCTAAAAAAATTTATATATACTATATATCTTGTAATTTTAATAGCATTTGAAAGTCAAAAATATTAACTTTTTCCATATGATAAACATCTTTTATTTGCAACATAGAAAAACTTACTTTATTTGCTACTTAGCAAAATCAAATCATAATATTTCCCACATGGGTAAAACATGCTTAGCATAATCATATCATCAAAAATAACCTTTGTATTATATTGGGGGCATCACTAGCATGTATGGAAATGCATCGTAACAAAAAGTGATTAAAGCTCAATACGATTTTTCAAGGAAACCACTAAAATGTTTTGTTTCAATCCTTCTTAAAGTAAATATAACTTAAAAGAGTTTTGAAATTCATTCAAACAACTAGAATATGATTCATAAGTCTATAAAATCATTATAACAGAAGATTTCATAAAACACTATTTTCTTAAATACGAGATAGTTTTGCCGGTAATAAAATCAATAATTGATTTACAAAATACATATTAATTCTCCAACAAGGCCCAAATTAATCAAGTCATTATAATATCTTATTTAAAATGAATTTAAGGTTGTCCAATCAGATTATAATTGGTTATGCAATTTATAACGATCTTACAATTATTTTCGACAATTTAGGTATTTACCGTTATTTAAATGGTGTCTTAAATGTGTAAAATTTATAAACCATCAAATTTAAACTTATTTTATAATATGATGCAGTAGGTTATTAATAGAATTATAAATTTTTTATATAGGTCTATTTTTACCCAAATTTAATTAACAATATTACACCTTTTAATAGATAAACATTTTCTATTAATTTGATAAATTAGTAAATAATTAATAAGTTAAGTTTTAAAATTACACCAAAGCTCCAGAAGTCATATAACATATTTATTAGGCCATTGGAACTTATAAAAGTCATGTATAATGTTTTATTATTTTGTATAGAAATTTTATCGATAAATAGAATAAAACAGGTTTAAAATTATTTAAGTTCGAAAAAAAAATTATAAAAATTAGATGATGTTCCAGAAGCTATTTTAAGGGGTATAAAATTTTATATAACCATTAAAAATCATATGGGGTATTTTTAATAATTAATATTGTTATTTTACCGATAAACCGAATAAAATTTATTTAAGTCTATATATGGTCACGAAGATCCATATAAATTTTTGAACATGTATCTACTTTTTATATAAGTGTCTCATAAAATTTTCATGTCCAAAAGATGTCATTTAGTATTTATTTTATATTTTACCGTTTTCAAACTTACCGATTATTAATAACCGAGTAAAAGTTATTAAGGTCCTTAAATGTCAATGAAACCTTCCCAAACTTTTACCAATTTTACCTACTATTTATATGAGTATGTGATAAAAATTTCAAGTCCATATGTCTTTGTTTGGTAATTATTTTATATTTTACCATTTTACAATTTACCGTTAAACAATTTAACGATTATTCAAAAATCATGAAAAAATTCCAAACTAAATATATTTTGGCCAAATCTTGTTGGAGATATTATAATATGTTTTTATTAATTATTTTTGATGATGAAGAGTTTATCTAATACCATGTTTTATATAATAAGAGTATTTAACACCTTAAAATCCATTAAAATATCAATTTAACGAATAATTTCAACAAAAAGTATTCAAGAGATTTCTTAACATATAGCTATTGGAAATTTCTTTTAAAATGAATTTCAAATATTTTCAAAGTTCATATAATCATTTCCACCACAATAACTTTCACAAAGTAGTGTTAAACATGCCTTTAAACATACAACAATTTATAAAATCAACATGCATGATGCCTAAAATAATAATACATGTACTAAATTATTTCATACTCAAATTTATCATTTTGACATCATTTTTCAAGATTTAAGAACTTCCCTTTGGGAATTTTATTTTTAAAAACAAGTTCATACACAAACTTTCTCAACTTATTCTTAAATCATTTAAAAATCACCCCATGTGACATACCTCGACTCCAAGCCTATATAATTATTCCGTAAGCTCCCACGTAAGCTCCTACGCGTTCTTAGAAGTGGTTCTAACTTCGGGTCCTTGCCCTTCAAGTCTCAACTCCAACTTTCCAACTAAACATATTGCATTCATCCAAAAATCAATAATAATTTTGAATTTCTAACATGCACTTAACTTTCTCTAGTTAGAGTTGTTAAACTAATACTTGTGATGATTTTAACATATTTGGAGTATACTTATTATGTTGAGCAACATACTTAGTTAAATCCCATAATTTTACTTGAATCCTTTAAGTAACAAAATTTATATGTTTGTGGAAATACATCTTCTTACTTTCTATTATGGCCGATTTTTATAGATTTATAAGTGATGATTTTCTTAGTTTAGAGATAAAATACTCATTTTATAATGATCTTAGTTTATAGAAAGATTCATGTAAAAAACACGTTTTACATGAACAAGTTTTAACAAAAACTAGAATAAAGAAATGAACATAACTTACTCTATACTTGGTGGATTTGTACAAGTTTGGTGTCTATGGAAAGTTCTTAATATGAAGATTATTTTTATGGGAGATTTGAGTTTATAAACATAAATTTTCAGAAGTTTTAGATGGGTTTTTGAAGAAGATTTGATGAGAAAAGAAGGTATTTTAGTAGTTGAAACTTTAAAGGATTCTAGTGTTTGTTTTTGGATGAATTTGGGAGCAATTGGTTGGGGATTATGGCTGAATAAAATGGTCTGAAAATGAAGTGTTTTTGCTTCTAATATTTGCCTCTTGCATGCTTGTAGTGATGCACAAGCTTTGGGTAAAACAAAGGGGGTTTCGAATAGAACAATTTGCTTGAGTATGTAAGTATACAAAGAGCTAAAAGGGGTAGGTGACAGCCATATGGGGCTGCTGTTTGGGGCTGATTTTTTTTGTCCTCAATTTGGTCTATTATGGTGTAAGAAAGGTTTATTTAAGATAGTTTAAGATTTGGGTAAAAATTGTTGTACATGTAACAAGTTATCTAACTTGTACTTCATGTTTAAAAATCACTTGTATATGTTTATGAAATATTTAATTTATTCTCAACATGGGTAAATAAAATTTTCGGGTAAGTATTATAATTATCTCGAAACATTATGGGTAGTTGCTCAACTTTAAGTTTTACCTCCAAAGTTTACATTACTTGTTACACTTTATAACTATGTTACGAGTTGACAAGTTTCTAATCATCATAGAAATTTTTCAAATTACTACCATCACTAATTAAATTTTAATCAATAATGAACAATTACGAAAAAAAAAATTAGGTGCTAAAAACGACTAATGAAATCTCATTAATAATATGACTGTTTCACCAAATATATCAAAAACATCATCCACGTTGATGACGTACCCATTATTGTTTAGTAAATTAAGAATTTTGTTGACATGATCAAAATGAGCTACAAAAAATGGTATATGCCAACTGAAATTTTACCGCACTTCAATTTTAACAATCCTGAAAATCCGATGGCATTCACATTGCCAATTTGTGTCGGGGTAAGATTAACTTCTTCTTTACCATTGCATAAGAAAAGATGTGGTTTGCAATTGGTATATATAGCTCTGTCAACACTGTATACAAAATAACAAATTAAGTAAAATCATATCATACTAAATCTCAACTTACATCATACAAATACCAACTTATAAGCTATATAATGTCAACTTACTCCCACTCAACTAGATAAAATACCAACTTTTAAAAGAAAAAAAAAATTCAATTTATAGTAGATCTAATGCCTATTTATATCAACTTAAAGTCAATTTATATTAGATCTAATGCATAGGAATATAATGTCAACTTACATAAAAAAAATTCATGGATCCAACAGATTAAATGTCAACTTATAAAAACTTAATGCCAATTTAACTCATAATAAATGCCAATTTATATCAGTTTTAATACCAAGTTATAGTATATTTAATGCCAATTCAGTTTAAAGTAATGCCAACTTATAAGTTATATAATCTCAACTTAAAACAAAAAAAATTCCCACTTAAAACAGATTAAATGTCAACTTTACACAAGATCTAATGCCTTATGTATATCAATTTAAAGCTAAATTACGCTTGATTTAATGCCTAGTTATATATTAAATGTTAATGTATAAAAATATAATGCCAACTTATAATAAATATAATCCCAACTTACAACAGAGTAAATGCTAATTTACAACAAATATAAACCCAATTTAACTCATATTAAATGCCAATTTACATCAGTCCTAATATCAACTTGTAATTTATTTAATGTCAATTTACATTGACCTAATACAAATTTAAAACAATAAACATGCAACTTATATCAGATTTAATGTCAACATACAACAAACATAATCTCAATTTATACAAGAATCAATGCCAATTTATATCAAATCTAATCCCAACTTATATCATATAATAAACATAATTTGTTGTAAATTTTCAACAGATCTAATGCCAATTTACATGGAAACAACATATCTAATGCCAATTTAAATCAGATCCAATGTCAATTTACAACAAATCTAAAGCTAATTTACATGAAAATAACAACATTAAAACGAAGCGAAAAGTATTATGAACATCTAATTTACTTATGATCCTTCATATGTTTCCATCTTCATATAGCATAATTTTGCCTTCTTGCGTTTAGTCTTAGAGCTTGAATCATCATCATCATCAACGCTCGTTTCCTGATTTGAGATGGGTCTTTTCGGATTTTCCATGGTAAATGCCAAAGTTTGTTCATCATCCATGACTTAAATCGAAAAAAATTACATATTAAATGCAGTAAAACAAGAGTAACTTTCATTTACAATAAAAATAACAAATTGAATATTAATATGAAAACAAGAAATAAAACAACCTAAATGCGAATAAAATACAAAAATAACTGAGTAAAATGACAAAATTGAGTAAAAATAACTTAAATTCAAATACCTAAGTAAAATGACGGATTTTTGATGAAAAAGATGAACTCGACAATGGCAGGAACTTAGCAACAATGGCAAAAATGGTATAATCGAGAAGAAGAAGAGGGGTTTCGTATGAAATGGGAAAGGAAGATCAGTAAATTCGAATGGTTTTTTGGTTTGATAATGAGTAGCAGTTGGAAATATAAATTGGCATGTTTCATAATGAGACATTTCATATGATGGGTACAGTTTCCCATCTAATTAACGGCAATTAATAAATTAACTCAAATCAGGAAAACTATTATTTTACCTTTATTTTAATAGCTGGGCCGACCCATTTGAGGAAGTCTCTTAAAGAGATTATCTTCCATAAGATTTTTTATAATAGCAAATTAAGGTCAAAAGTTGAATTATTATAAAATAAAAAGTTATGCTAATAGCAAACTAAGGGCAAAGCTTGGATTATTAAAAATAATCTAAATGTGGTATTATTCACAGCGGATGATCGAAAGGTTGATTATTAATATCACTTTTTCCAAAAATAAATTAATAAAAAAAAATTTAATTTGAAAATTTGCCCAATATAATGCCCCAGTTATTCTAATTATTACAAAAATACAATTTTTTTTACATATCCAATTAAAGTCGCAAATTTTTACTGCAAATAAGAATATTTTTTACTCTGAACAACATAAACCGCTAAAATTGCTCGTTGTTCTATATTGAGGACAATAGTGAATAAACAATCTCAACAAGTTTATGTTGCTATTCGATGAATCAATGTCCGAACTTACGTGGCTGTTTTATTGAGAACAAATTAATTTGCGACTATATGTGGAAAATTTTAATCGTTAGGGAAATATTTCAAACTTTATTGTCAATATTTTCCCGTTTTGGGCCATTTGTTTTTATTTATATGTCTTTTTTAGGTCGATGGTCTCACTAACCACAACCTCCTTATATTATTTGACGAGAGTATTTGTTATCAACCAACTCTACTCAGATCCTCTTAATAATTCTTTGTGTGGGATATACTAAGTATTATGATGAGAATAACGAATTTTGTCACACACATTATTACAATCAAAAATCCAAATAATGAAATAATTAAAACTCCACACGTAAAAAATGAAATTGGTTGACGACTTTTGACTTAGTCAAATAGTTAAAAAGTAATTTATAACAGACATAAACTTGCTAGAAACTACCTTTAAGCCAAAAAGAATAATATTGCTTTATATAAGTAATTAGTTTTTATCTTTTTAATCTATTTTATCTAAATAACATTAAGTATTTGACTATTAATTTTTACCTAAAATTTTCATATGAGACGGCTTAATAGCTAGAAAAAAAAAAAAATCAATGCTACTTGTTAATCAAACAATTGAGCAACTTAACTACCAAAGCATAAACAAACAACTGAAATAAAATTGTTCTCAAATTGTTTGAGTAGACAAAGTGAGTTCATCAAAGCTGCTTCACCGACAGGGCATTTTTCTGCTTTCCCGAACTACTCCAATTGCTATCGACAGTCGCTTATGTTTTCCAATACACTACACACTGTTTCTAACATATTAATTTTTATTTAGTTTATTCTATATTTTTTGGTAGGTTAGGAAGGAGTTCTTAATATAAATCTGACGATATAATATTTGTTGATTTTATAATTAATTCAATATTAATTAAATTTAAAAAATAAATTTATAATTATGAAAAAAATAAATAAAGAGACAATATTTAATTTAGCCAACCCAAAATATATGCTTCAAAATCAACTTGAGTATCTTATTAAACACTTTTAGGTTATGAGTTTTTGAGGGAAAGGGGGAGTAGTTTACTCATAAATTTTTAAATTATACTCTCCGAGCAGTTTTTGTTTTACATTATTTTTTATTTTTAAGTACAATTTTAGTACTCCCTCCTATTCATTCTATATATTCCATTTGACTTTTTACCACATATAAAAGAAAAAGAATATAGTATTTTAAAATTATAATAGGGGTAATGTAGGATTAGTAGGCGTAAAGGTGTGAAAAAATTTACAAATTCTTGTGAGAGATGGTCTCTTTGAGAGACCCTCTAAATGGGCCGGTTCATTATTTATTTTCTAAAATATTATAAGTAGACATTAAATATTATCTAAGTAGACATTTAAGATATTGAAATTAAACATTAATGATATGGTAGGTAAGCATTAAGGATAATGTAAGTAGACATTAAGAATACGATAAATAGATATTAATTTTTATTGGGCTGGGCTTCATATACATCTCTCAAAGTAATGGTTCCTCAAAAAACTAGCTAAAAAAATTAAGTTTAGTAACGATAAATTAATAAATTAACATATCTAAAATAAAAATAAAAAACTGTTCAAAGCTGTCTTATTTTTGAAATTTGTGCAAAATAATGGGAAGGAGAAAGGGTACTAACAAATAAAAATATGACGATTTTGCATAATTACAAATCAAAACATGCAAGATTAAATAATTTTAAAATAGGATAATATATAGTGTTGAATAAATTGCTCACGTAAAATGAAAAAGTGTGTTCATAGAGTATTTATTGAGAGAGAGACAAGTAGAAGACGAAGAAACAGGGGATATGAAATATCCCCATTCCCATGAATTGGTTGGGTTTTTTACAGATTGAGCTACTACCCATTTCAGATCTCTAACAATTAGTAAAGACCCAGAAAAGCTTGGTACATTTTGGGTTGAATTTCGTGACAAGGATTGAAGCTTCTCAACAATGGAGGCTACTGCTGGAATGGTTGCTGGATCTTACAAAAGAAATGAACTTGTTAGGATTCGCCATGATAGTAGTGACAGTGGGGTTAGTTGTCTTTTTGATGCTTACATTTCTCTGCTCAGATTCTTCATATTGGAGAAGAAAGATCACTAGTATTGATCTATTGCTTCAATTTTTTTTTTGGAATTGTTGTGAATTAGTTGGTACATTCACTGAGGTTTTGATATCTGAAATTGATCAAATTTGAGATTAATGAGTATTATTTTGTAGTGTTAATTTATAGCTCTTCTGTTCAAGTTCTAACAGGTTTAAGTGAGTTGGGTGTTATGGAACTTCAATTTTAACTAAACCTTAGTTCATTTCTCTAGCTGATTTCTGAAATCATGAATTTGAATAGGAATTGATGGATTTTAATGGTGTGCATGTAAGACAATTTTGATTTTTTCCAAGAGTTGATTTTGGATCAGAGCAAGATGATTAATCAAATTTTAGATTAGTGAAGGAGTATTATTTTGGGATGCTACTTTAAAGCTTCATATATAAGTTTTAATAGGTTTTAATGTGGGTGGGATTTTTGATACATGTTTTTCAAACTGCAATTTAATTTTTTGCTGAATTCTCTTAGCTTGTGCGGTTGTATTTCTGCCATTTTAAATGTAGATGTAATTAGATTCATTTATCCTTTCAATTTTTAGGATATTATTAATTTATTTTATATTATCGTCAATTGATACGAGGTTTTTGATACACTTTTGTAATTTTGGTCATCTAATTCTGCTTCTTGTGGGGATTTGCAGTCCAAAATTTTGAAGAATTTGGATGGTCAGATATGTCAGATCTGTGGGGATAGTGTGGGATTGACTCCGAGTGGCGATGTCTTTGTTGCTTGCAACGAATGTGCATTTCCAGTTTGCAGGCCTTGTTACGAGTATGAGAGAAAGGATGGAAACCAGTGTTGCCCTCAATGCAAGACTACATACAAGAGACACAAAGGTTTGCTCTTGCTTTACACTTTATTTCACTTTTCTGGTGTTCTACCTTTTATGCCGGACATGATGAATAATTAGTTTTGCATCAGGGAGTCCTCGCGTGGACGGAGATGAGGAGGAGGATGGTGTCGATGATTTGGACAATGAGTTCAATTATACTAGGGGAACCAGCAAGGCTAAAGGTCAATGGCAGGGAGAGGATGCCGACCTCTCATCATCGTCTAGGCATGAATCTCAGCCAATTCCGCTTCTTACAAATGGTCAAGCGGTAGGTTTAATATGCATTTTTTGTCGGAAGTTTGTTGTTCTTTCCTTTTTTTTTAAATTATTCATAAATTAAGTTTCAAATTTATTATGAGCTAATCTTGTTTTATGGGTTGGTTTCCCCATGGTCTTTTTTAGATGGAGTAATTGGGAAAGAATCTTGTATCAAAACTTTTGAACAAGGATCCTTCTAAAACTAATTACATGTGGATTATGTTTCTCGAACTCTTGAACTCATATCAAACACGTGTACATATCCAAGTGTTAAGCTTGCTAAATTACCAAAAAATTCTATATTCTGTTCCAAAATGAATTGTTCTACACGTCTGAGTGTTGAAGATCCAATGTATGTGAAATAAAATGAAGAGTGTGATTGACATAGCAATTTGAAGAAGCTCCCTTGTAATATTCAACAAGAAAATAATTATTCTTTGCTAAAAATAAGAAAATTTGCCATCATTAAATCAATGAGAAGTTGTAGTGCAGTTGAGCAGATGAGGTTGATGGGCTATATTTCATGCAAATCAAAGTTTAGCTGTCTAGTGATACAAGAAATTTATGTTGATTCTCACGCTTGTTGGCCTAACTACTTAAAGTAGTTTTATCCAAGGCTGTAAGATCGAAATCGGTTGAATCGGATTGTAGGATCGTATGATCCTACAAATTTGCATTTTAATATGCTCAGGGTAACTAATTATACATTATATTTGTTTTAAAAAGTTTTAAGGTGCAAATCAAAATTTATTTGACTTCATCTATTAAGTTATGAAAATAATACTTTTAATAATCATTAAAACTACAAATGAAGAAAAACATGAATTTTATAGTTATATTGTTATAATAATTTTGCATATATCTATATATAAGTGAAATCTATATTATAAGATAATTTTTTTACGATTGGGACTATCCTTATAGAATCGGCTTGTTGTATTGTGGGATCGTGGAATCATGCTATGATCCAACCTCCTACCTCCTAAATTCTTGAGATGGATCCTACCAACTTTAAGACCCTACCTACAATCCAGATCGGTCGCCTATTTTTGGATTGTAAAATCGTGGAATGGTAGATCAGAATTGAGATTCTGATAACCATGGTTTTATCTTTTAGTGTTACATGAAATACTGAATTTGTTTTATGAGTGTTTATGAGCTAGTGGTGCTGGTCATCTTATGCCTACAACCTCTTTGTTTCAACTAGGATGTTCTTTACTTATTGAAAGTCGTTAATATACAGGTGTCTGGGGAAATCCCAAGTGCCACACCTGACAATCTGTCCGTGAGAAGTACATCAGGTCCTATTGGTCCTGAGAAGCGTGTTAACCATTCACTTCCGTATATTGATCCTTGTCAGCCGGGTAATTTGTTTATTTATGATGTTTTATTGATACAAAAAGTGTTTGTTTTTTTATTATGGTACTTTTTTGCTTATGGGATTAGTTTTGTTGCAACAGTTCCCGTGAGAATAGTAGACCCTTCGAAGGACTTGAATTCTTATGGGCTTGGTAGTGTAGACTGGAAGGAAAGAGTTGAAAGCTGGAAACTCAAGCAGGAGAAAAACATGCCACACTTGGCAACTCGATATACCGAAGGAAAAGGGGGCGGTGATATGGAAGGCTCTGGCTCCAATGGTGAAGATTTCCAAATGTGAGCACTTGTATATAAATCTATGCTGACTATGCATGCTTATCATTTGAAGGGAGCAAGGATACTTTCTTTTCTGTTTGCTGTATACAAATTTTCTTCTCCTTTCGGTATAGGGAGCAAGGATAGCAAGATAAAAGAACCAATTACGGACCGATTGGTCGTTGCTACTCAATGGTGGTAGAAATGATTTGTTGTGTAACTTATTATGAAATGTACCATGTATTACCATGGTGATTGGGATTATCATAAACTATTTTTTTTCGCAATTTTCCATTACCATTTAATATTATCTCTCCAAATGGTATAACATTAAAATGAATTTTGTGAAAACACGAGATTATTGAAGTATAACCAACATGACCATTAAACTTGTCAAAAGATTTATCGACCAAAAGTTATGCTAATTTTCCATTATGATTCCTACCATTGAATAACGATAATTTTTTTTTTATTTCATATCATACATAAATCCTTTTGTGTTTTGCACATTGCACGCTAATCAAGTACTGTTTTTGCAGGGCTGATGATATGCGTCAACCTATGAGTCGTGTCGTCCCTATCCCCCCATCACATCTTACTCCTTATCGAGTTGTGATCATCCTCCGTCTGATCATTCTGGCCTTCTTCTTGCAATATCGTGTTACCCATCCCGTGAAAGATGCATATCCTCTGTGGCTCACATCAGTCATCTGTGAGATTTGGTTTGCCATGTCATGGATTTTGGATCAATTTCCGAAATGGTATCCTATCAACCGTGAGACGTTTCTTGATAGACTCGCGTTCAGGTTAGTGTGCTTTGATATTGTTCTACTCTTTTTCAGTTGGGTAAGTTATGTTTGTTATATTGTGGTCATTAGGATGAGGCTCTAAACTTGAATATATTTACATGTTAGGCATGACCGTGAAGGAGAGCCATCACAGTTAGCTCCTATTGATGTCTTTGTCAGTACCGTGGACCCGCTGAAAGAGCCACCTATTATAACAGCTAATACAGTTTTGTCCATTCTTGCGGTGGAATACCCAGTCGACAAAGTTTCTTGTTATGTATCAGATGATGGTTCAGCAATGCTGACCTTTGAGGCTCTTTCTGAGACTGCTGAGTTCGCAAGAAAATGGGTGCCGTTCTGTAAGAAGTTTAGTATAGAGCCAAGGGCTCCAGAATTCTATTTTCAACATAAGATTGATTACTTAAAAGACAAGATTCAGCCTTCTTTTGTCAAGGAACGCCGAGCAATGAAGGTAAGTATGTAAGTTGTAACTAATGGAAATATTATTACTCTTGACATAAGCAGGGGTGAAAGTTCGGTTTGCGGTTTGATCTTTTTATAAAACCAAATCAAACCAAATTTATTTCGATTTTTGATTTCTCATTCCAAACCAAACCAAATTGGGCCGCAATACAAATCGAACCAAACCAAATTAATTCGTTTTAGACTGTTTCAAACCATTCCAAACCAAATTTTCAACTACAAACGATCTAAACTGCAACTCAAATTAGATTACTCAAATTGTAAAGCAAAAATACTTAAAATCATAGTTGCAAAAATGGAAATGAAAAAATAAAATTTTAATTATTGAATTAAGGTTTATTATTGTTATAAGATTATTTTCTTCGTTTATGTTAGTATCACCTATTAAAATCGTCTATTTGCACGTCAAGTTGCACAAGATTCACTCAACAAGTAGTTTAGCTCAATGTAAAAAGTGAACTTCCATTTTAATTCGGTTTTAAATTTCGGTTTTTGTTTTTTAGTATGCTCAAACCTAATGGAAAACAAAATATTTTGGTTTTGAAAATTCCAATTTGAAACGAAATCAATTTATAAAAAGTCCAAACCATATTTCTTGTTAGGTTTGGATCGGTTTGTTTTGCAGTTTTTATCCGAATAAGTTCAACCCCTAGACATAGCTGTCGACTGACCACTTGTATTGCCCAGCTCAGTTTCTTAAGCGATTTTTTAAAAATAAATATGGGAAAACTTCCCAATGATTTTCTGAGGTCTGTTTATGGTTCATGTTAGACAATTGGCTATACCTATTCATGAAATATTTAGCCTTTAGAGAGTAATACAAAATTTATTATCCCAATATGTCATTCAGTGGCTTCTACTTAGGCAGAATTTGAGGGCAGATGTATGCAATTTTACCATTGTTAATGATGACATAGACGTTTACGATTGACCCTTGGTAGAACCTCTAAAAAGTAATAACAAACTTAATCCTTTTCAATGCAGAGGGAGTATGAAGAATTTAAGGTCCGAATCAATGCCCTTGTTGCAAAAGCACAAAAGGTACCCGAAGAAGGATGGACGATGGAAGATGGAACTGCTTGGCCTGGAAATAACCCAAGAGACCATCCAGGAATGATTCAGGTAAACTTATGATGTTCCCTTATTTGGTTTAGGCTGCTTTCAGTATCTGATAAACCTTTCTCTACAGGTGTTTTTGGGCCATAGCGGAGGACTGGATGTGGAAGGAAACGAACTGCCACGTTTAGTTTATGTTTCTCGTGAGAAGAGACCTGGATTCCAACATCACAAGAAGGCTGGTGCCATGAACGCTTTGGTTAGTACGCGCCACAAACGTTTTTGTGGTTCCTTTATTTTCTTATCAGTGCTCAAAACTTTTGGCACATTCTATCTCGTTCATGATTTGTTATTTTCATTTGAAGCATTATGGATATCACTACCGTGTTTAGTAAAATCTACCTTTTTTGTGTATGAATGAGCACTTGTGCATGATTGTATGTTACTTTTTTCATTGATAACTATTAGAACTTGATGTTTGAAGTTTCTGGATTTTACAGATCCGCGTTTCGGCTGTGCTGACCAATGGAGCATATCTACTGAATGTCGATTGTGATCACTACTTCAACAACAGTAAAAGTCTTAAAGAAGCCATGTGTTTCTTGATGGATCCTGTTCTCGGGAAGAAAGTTTGCTATGTTCAGTTCCCACAGAGATTTGATGGTATTGATCTTCACGATCGATATGCTAACAGAAATATTGTGTTTTTCGATGTATGTATCCTTCCGCTTATCGCTTTGAAACTTCTTATCCTAGATTCCTAATTATATAAATATACTTGAACGATTTATTGCCTGTGTATTCTGCAGATCAATATGAAAGGGCAAGATGGTATCCAAGGGCCAGTGTATGTGGGTACGGGATGTTGTTTCAACAGGCAAGCACTCTATGGATATGATCCAGTATTAACTGAAGAAGATTTGGAGCCAAATATTATTGTTAAAAGTTGTTTCGGATCAAGGAAGAAAGGGAAGAATGGTAACAAAAAGTACATGAATAAAAAGAGAGGACCTCAAAGAAGTGAATCTTCCATACCTATTTTTAATATGGAAGACATCGAAGAAGTTGTTGAAGGTAAAATTACTTGCATGTCTTTTATAGTTTTGTTTGGGTATGGGGTAAAAGAAAGTAATCCCAAAAGGTAATAATCCTCTTATTATTGTTTCACAGGCTATGAAGATGAGAAGTCTCTTCTAATGTCTCAAAAGAGACTAGAGAAGCGATTTGGTCAATCACCGGTGTTCATTGCAGCCACCTTTATGGAGATGGGTGGTATTCCACCTTCGACAAATCCTGCCACTCTGCTGAAAGAAGCCATCCATGTAATCAGTTGTGGATATGAGGACAAGACGGAATGGGGTAAAGAGGTGAGAAATACAGCACCTAAATCTTTCTTTTCCGGGCTTGACACTAAGCTTCCTTTATCAGCCTCGTATTACGTTCCCTTGATAACGTAGTGCAAAAACAAGGCCAAATCACCGTATCGCAACTTTATCATAAAGGTTTTTGAGTTTACCATTACTGAAATGTGGATTTATTTGTTACCCGCAAATCATCCACACTTGCTGCAAAATCATCCGCTTTTGCCGCGAAATCCTTTTAGTGACCATTATTGCGTTCATGACTAAAACCGTATTTTTGCACTATTTTAGATACTATAAGGGAAAGAAATTTCCTTTTATCTGAATTTTGCTTGATTATGCATGTTTTTTCCCCACCTCAGTTTTAGTAAATGGGTTTGTTACTTTGTTTATTCAGATCGGGTGGATTTATGGTTCTGTCACAGAAGATATTTTAACTGGGTTTAAAATGCACGCCCGTGGATGGATTTCAATCTACTGCATGCCTCCAAGGCCAGCATTTAAGGGCTCTGCTCCGCTCAATCTTTCTGATCGTTTGAACCAAGTGCTTCGATGGGCTTTGGGGTCTATTGAGATTATGCTTAGTAGACATTGTCCCATATGGTATGGTTACAAAGGGAGGTTGAGGTTCTTGGAACGATTGGCATACATCAACACCGTCGTCTATCCCTTGACCTCTATTCCACTAATTGCCTATTGTATTCTGCCCGCTATCTGTCTACTGACGAACAAATTTATTATTCCTACGGTACGTATACCTTTTCCTTTAGTTACTAAATGATTAAGAAATGTCGTTTCAAATGTTGCTGGAATGGCTGCTCACTTGCATTTAAAAGATTAATCCTTTCACCACAATATTCTTGTTATAAAACGACGAAAATGCATATTGATCATCGGTAGCGGATGCAAAAAGGGGCATTGGAATCCCAAGACCCACTTAAACTATACTTATACTGTCTTTAAAAAAAATTGTAAAAAAGTTGATTAACTTGAGTAAAAAATGTCATGGCCCCTCCATTTTTTTGGTTTTATGTCTAATTATTATATCAATTCATAGGGGTCCAAAAGGTAAAATTTTGGTTCAGCGATATAGTTGATCACTAAATAATCTTATGAACAAGGTGCCTGGCAAAATTTCGTGCTTTTATAACATTAATCTCCTGCTTGTATTTCCTTGTGATGAATCTAATTTTTCTTATGTTCTCTTGCAGTTAAGCAACTTTGCTAGTATGTTGTTTATCCTGCTCTTCATGTCTATTGCTGCTACGGGTATTCTCGAGCTTCGATGGAGTGGAGTTTCCATTGAAGATTGGTGGAGAAATGAACAGTTTTGGGTTATCGGTGGTACTTCAGCCCATTTGTTTGCTGTCTTTCAGGGTTTGTTGAAGGTGCTCGCTGGTATTGACACCAACTTTACTGTTACTTCCAAGGCATCTGATGAAGACGGTGAATTTGCAGAACTTTATGTATTCAAATGGACATCGCTTCTCATTCCCCCCACAACTGTCCTGATAGTAAACTTGGTCGGTGTTGTGGCGGGTGTGTCGTATGCCATTAATAGTGGTTACCAATCTTGGGGTCCACTCTTCGGTAAACTTTTCTTCTCATTTTGGGTGATTGCCCACTTGTATCCCTTCCTTAAGGGTCTTTTGGGTCGTCAAAATAGGACTCCTACTATCGTCATTGTTTGGTCCGTTCTTCTCGCTTCCATCTTCTCCTTGCTGTGGGTTCGGATCAACCCTTTTACCTCCGATGCCGACAAAATTGCTGCCAATAATCTATGCGGCATCAATTGTTAGATTACAGCTAAATTTTGAGGTTTGTGTAGGTAACCTTTTACTTACCTTGTGTATGAACACCAAGACAAATGCTGATCATCGTATCATGAAGAGGAATATGACAGTCAAGTGATTTTCCTTAATGTTGCTGCTTATTAGCTTATCATACGAAATTTAGGAACTCGGTGTTAACAGCACATTGCTCCAGCTTCGCGTTGACTGGTGTTGTTCGGCCCTTGATGTTTCTCCTGTATAGTCAGGTGTGAAACCATGGTCTTATTTTGTTGTTTATTTATGTAACATTATGATAAATTATTTGTAAAGATAAATACTCACAATGTACCATTATTCTTTTGGAACCATTATGATTATATAATACATAGAAGTTTAGCAAGTATGGTACATCAAGAGAATTAAGTGTTATAAGTCTACTTTTTTGATTATGATAAATTATCAAGAGAAGTTTAGCACACAGGAACGGATCAAGGATTCTAACCAAGGAGGGCCACAATAGTTTTCTGATGGACTCTCGGACTCTACTTTTTGATTTTTTTTTAATTTAAATTTATTTATAATTTTCAGAATTTTTCTTGTTTTGATGGGCCATTCTATACTTTTATAGAAAAATTAAAAAGAATAAGCTAATTACAAAAGATTTCCAAAATAAGCTTTTAATAATTTTAATTCTCATAATAAGCGTCTCTATATTAAATTGACGTTAGATATATTCGCTGTTACTAACAGCAAATAAAGAAACTGGTCAAAAAAGTCAAAATCTTTTGTTCGTTCTTACTAACATCTAACAAAAGGGAGACAGTGCCAGAGCATTAAGTTTTAAGGGATCAAAAACTTAACTAAATAGCATGTTGGAAATCAAACATCTCCCAGTAATAGCATATCTCACATATTTTGGCAGTATCTCACGTATTGCAATTGATAAGAACACCTGCATCATATCATGACTATTGTGAGATTTCATGCTTTCCAACTTCAACTCATTATTTAGGAACTTAAATCTTTTTATGTCGAATGTGTACTTTGACGGAAAATTAATGCCATACAAAAAGACTCACAAAAGACCTGTTTTCTCTTCCTTGGACAACATGTAACAAGTTGGAGGTAGGGATGGTCATGGGGCCGGTCTGGCCAGACTCGGACCCAGATCCTTTTATTTTTTATAGATCCAAACCCGGATTAGGACCCTAAGGGTCCAAAATTTTCAAACCCCGACCCATTCCCTCCGAATCTGACGGGTCTAAGGTCCTTGATGGGTCCTTAATAGGTCTTAAACAAAGTCTCTTTGATTGTCAAAATTGAACCTTTTGCGAGTCTTTTTATAATTTTGTAAGCAACTTATTATCGTATTAAAAACACTTGTTTGAGTCCATGAAATTCAAATACAAAATAATTACTAAAAAGTAAAAAAAAAATATTTAATTGTTTAGGGTCCGAGTCCGGGTCTGAGGGGCGGGTCTAGAGTCTGGGTCTGCACCTTGAGACCCGGACTCGGACCCGTCAAATATTTTCTGGATCCAAATCCGACCTGGATCCGATGGGTCTCAAAAAATAAGACCTAGACCTTTAAAAAAGGGTGGATCTGAGGCGGGTCCAGTAGGGTCCTGGACCCATAACCATCCCTAGCTGGAGGCAAATAATTATTTTCAACATCTTTACTCATTTTCTTTCCCTATAACTTTTTGTATCCCTTGCCCTTTTCCTTGTCATTGCCACCTTCTTCCTCTCTTATACTTTTCTTACTCACCTTAACATGTGGCCACAACTCTGACCGAAGACTCTTACAATCATTAATCTGGCACGGCCTTGACATCCTTTGTCTTACCCGAAATGTTCATGAGCGTCCCTAGTATGCCATCACATACATTTTCACTCTATGCATAACGTTGAGGCAATGCCTAAGCTATAGATCTCTCCATATGAAAGCTTTCAAAAGATTTACTCATTCTTCCATAGTGGGTCTTCACCCCCTGGCCCTGCCGTATTTTACCAAATACAATTCAACACCCTTGACGTGCTCGTAAATCTCATAATCGGTTTGCAGTCAACAAGCTACACGTTTTTCATTCTACAAAAATTGAGCCTACCCAAGGTTGTTTTTATTGAATGAAAGTTAAGTTATTGTTAAAGTGATGCTGGTATTATGTTTGATGTTAGAAAGAGAAATAAATAAATATTCATAAAATAATGTAAAACACCAAATAATTGTTTATTATTAAACATGCTCTAATATCTCTTGTTAGATATAAAAATTAAAAATAAAAAAATTTAATTTATTAAAATTATCATTAGGTCAAATATAACAATATCTCAAATAATTATATTTTTGTCTAACATAATTCACTAAAGATCAAACCAACACTTCCAAATACTTTTAAAAGATAATTCTCTCTAATCAATAGGTAAAACATTTTATTTGAAATTTGGGGTGTTTAGCAATTAATATTTTTATTGATTATCTGGTTAAGTTTTGGATTTTGACACAAATAAAAGGGTTTACTCACTGACATATAAGCCAACTAAAAAAACTACTTTTTAAGCCAAAATTTAAAAACTACTCGTATAAGATTTATTTTCATTGGCCTTTTAATTTGACCTACTTTTTTTTCTATATAAAACAGTCAATAATCTCAAAATTTAAACCAAATATCTTTTTAAAAGCTTACTTATCAGTCAATACTTTATCAGGTTAAACTAATTAATAGCTTCAGCTAACAACTTCAATTAATATCTATTTGCGGCCAAATAGGCCTATGATAAATACATGTCAATATATATGTTTTAAATAATTTTTTTTCATTGACATTGGTAAATCAATTAGAATAAAAAAAAATAAAGGAAAAATTGTAATTAATAAGGAAAAATTTTCGAAAGTAATCCAAAATTTTACTCACCCGCTATTAATAATCTTGTCTATTGATTATTTTCAAATATATGTATTTGCTCCCAGCATACATGTGGACTAGGGGAGGGGTAGGGTTTTGGTGGTTTAGAGGGTAAGGCTATGGTGTTTTAGGTCACTAGGTATGTTGAAAGAAAAAACATAGCAAATGTTGGATTATTAGAAAATAATCCAAAGGTGAGACTATTCGTAGTGAATGAGTAAAATAATCCAACACTTTGCTCGTTAGTTTTGCGTAATTTTATATTTAGATTATTTTCTGATAGTCCCACGTCAACCCTAAGTTCGTTGTGAATAATCCAACATTTTTCTTAGTTTGCTGACAGCATATCTATTATTGCATATTATTAGTAATATGAAATATTATGGGAAAATATATGATAATTGTTAGATAATTAGAAAATAATTCAAAAATGAGATTATTTACATCCATAATAAATGGATAAAATCTTAGATTATTGAAATTAATTTATCCATAAATAAAAGAGGAAGTATTTTTTAAGGGTATATTAATTGTAAATGAGCATTGGTGTTTCCTAACTTAACAAACAACAAATATTTTTGTGAGAGACTGTCTTTGAAAAAGTCGACATAAAACTAAGAAATTCACATTTTTATTTTCTCTATAATTTATGTTAATTAGGCTAATTAACCTATATATATAGCGCATCTCTCGAAAAGAACGTCAATAACAACAATTTGGGAAAAGAGAAAAGGACACGTATCTTATAAGGGAGTCCATGAGACAAAACGGTACCGTACCTTAAAATAGACTTGGTGGCCGAGCATAAATATTCTCTCATTATAAAGAAGAAAGAGAAGTAGTCAAGGGTTTAACAAACTCTACAACAGTCGGTCTACGCACAACAAGAAGAAAATCAGAAACACAAACACAAAAAATGGAACAAGTTACAGAAGCAGTCAGCAATCTAAACATCACAGATTCATCCAATAACAACTATTCCAACAATAAGAAAAATCGTATTCAAGTCTCCAACACTAAAAAACCCCTCTTTTTTTATGTTAATCTTGCCAAGGTAATGTCTTTTCTTTGTTTTTCCCTATTTTTATGAAGCTTTTTGTTGATGGGTGTTTTTTGCGGTTATTTTTTGTTCTTTTATCTCTTTTGCATGTATTTTTTTTTCTTTTTTTTTAGAGATTTTGATGAAAAATGATGGCATTTTCGATTTTTGATAGAAATATAATTTATGGGTTTGTCGGATTGTTGGATTTTGTTCATTCGTTTGGAAAATGTTGGTCTGTATTATTAAATATTACCCAGATTAGCAAGTGGGGTAAAAACCGGCAGGATATCGTGTTTAGGTATAATTATTATTATTACTCTGGAAAGTTTGAATCTTTCGTCTGAGATTAAATTCTGTAATGTGGGCCTGTGGGGAACTGATTTTGTAAGTGATGAAAATTTTTTGATTAAGTAAGATGAATTAAAGGTTTGTTCTTTTTGGAGTTTATCTTAATGTTGTACGTTAATCACAATTCGGAATCTTATTATCTCAATGTAACAATTGATAACTATAACCGGTAATAATTGTTGTGTGACAGCGAAAGCAAAGACGAAACAATAGGAAATTTAATGCAAACAATAAGAAATAACACTCGAGATTTAACGTAGTTCATTATTAATGTAATAGCTACACCTACCGACACCGAAAACGAATAATTTCACTGTAAAATACAAAGATGAATCAAGTTTTTGAATCAAGTTTTTCTCTCACAAAACTATGGCTCTGTTATATTTGTGGCTTGAAAACCTAGCTCTAAATGAGGGTCTCACTTATACTAAATCCCAAAAAGAAGAAATTTGGCCATCAAGTTTAAAAATAACCATCAAAAAGCATCATGGAAACATGAAGTAACCACCACAACATCATGGGAACATGGAGTAACCGCCACAAACCATCATGGGAAATAAAGTAACCGCCCAAAAACTTGTAACGCCTTTTAACCCAAACCTTGTTTTGCCATCTTCAACCATGGATAGACTCTAGTTTGAGTCACCATCTCCAACAATAATGACATTGTAAGCATTGTTTTAATTTTGACTTCCTGGACCATACTACTGAGTAATTTTATGTTGACATGAAAAACACTCTCCCTTCCCTGATTCTGCCCCCATATACTATGTATATTTTAGTCCGTCTCACTAAATTTGTCTTATTACTAATTTTTTGACATGACCCCATCTATAATACGTCACTAAAACCTACAATTTTATTTCTCTTGTCATATATTAGATCGCTAGGATTTAGACTTGCACCTATTTTGTTCAGTGTCCAGTGAGATGGTAATTTGGCCTGTATTACATATTACGTATAAAACAGCCAAAAATCTCAATGCTTGTAACCATGAATTAGGTCTCAATGGTTCTATCTGCTTCCTAGCCAATATGGATGATATTATGTGAAATTATGTTTTGATGTCTGTATTTTAGGAATTCTGGTTTATTGGGGCAGTATTTTGGGAAAAAAACTTGATAGTTATATGCTTTGTTTATCATAGTTGAGCTCATTTCGATGTGCACTTTGTTCTGTGTCTAGTGAGATGGTAGTTGGGCCGTATCACGGAAATAATTTTTGTTGTCTGTTTTGTAGAGGTACATGCAACAGTACAATGAGGTGGAGCTTTCCGCTCTTGGAATGGGTATTCTCGACTGACTTAAACTTCTTTTGTTTGTTTGAACCATCATTATACATTTTATGTCTTGTGGTGTGCTACTTAGCCTGCTGACTCTTGTTAAGAGCAAAATGGAAAGAAAGGAGGGTAGATTCGTTTGTAGTTTGATTTATATTTCAAAAATCTGCTAGTTTTGAAATTGTTATTAGCCTAAAAAAATTGGATTCATGAGAA
This sequence comes from Amaranthus tricolor, assembly GCF_026212465.1. Taxonomy (NCBI): domain Eukaryota; kingdom Viridiplantae; phylum Streptophyta; class Magnoliopsida; order Caryophyllales; family Amaranthaceae; genus Amaranthus; species Amaranthus tricolor. Next base: position 14,848,843 of record NC_080061.1, read on the forward strand.
AATTAGGTGATACTCGTGTAAGAGATAAGGCTTAATCTTCTCTTGTCTGAGTGTGTTGAACTATAAGCTGAAAACATTACTGTTTCCTTTAACATAGCGTCTATTCAAAGTTGATTTTGTCCTAGGATCGTGTGATTTATTTGTGCTAAAACTTGATGTTTCACATTAAGTTCATTAATAAGATGGACCGAAATAAGCTTTAATACCATCTAGTTGGGCAAGAATTCTTATGTATATTGAACAATGTATTTCCTTGTGAAATAAGGGGTGCAATCTAGTCGTTTGACGTGTAGCTTAATCTTAACGGGTATCATCTAGCTGCAGGTTTGACAGCTCCTCTAGTTCGCCATGCGAATTTGCGATTTGCTCAAAATGGCCCAAAAACAGATTATAATTTGTTTTTTCGATTTATAATTTGCAATGAGATTACCAAATCATGTGACACTGATCTTGTCTATATTACCTAGTTAGATTGACTTTTTAGGGTTTGACCCTTTGTTAATGGGGCATTTCCTAACCGCCTTTTCAAGGTTGCCCCCCTATTAGGTAGTGTCTTTTGTATAGCGCTCATGGTAGGTAAAGCATTGGTGCAATAAAGCTTCTGACAGTTGTTGGAGCTTCAACCAAAATAATTAATGCTTCCAAATTCCAAAATTTTCCACAGTTGTCTGGGTACAGCGGTGGAAGGAAAGGGAAGGTATGAAGATTAAGGTGTGGCTGACGTGGGCTTGTTTTATTCCTACAAAATCCTTACAACTATGGATAAATTTGGCTTATAATGGAATGTGAATTGTTTGTTTTTCCACCCCTTTTGTTTTCCCATTTATATTCAAATAAAAGCTAATGTACCCCTCATCTCGTATTCTCCAATTCATCTCACACAGACATGTTGCTATGATTTTGTGAAGTTCTGATATAAAGTTAGCTGTAAAATAGTGGAATATAGGTTCCCCGAGTTAAACATCTGTTCATGAAATTTTGTAGATTTTTTGTTTCCTTCTGCCACTGTTGGAATCCTATTTTTCTACTTTTCAATTTAGGCATTACTCTTCGTGTTTTTGTTTAATGAGTTTGTCTGTGATACTTTGCATTGGATTTCTGTGCAAGCTGTGTTATCTATATCACAATACTAGACCTTATCGCTCAATTATTATGTTTCTACTGAGTTCTGTTGTACTTGATGTCATTCCATTTGGGTTTTCAAAACATTCATCTCTGAGGCTCTAGGCTATACGCTAGCGGTCTGCCTTCTTTATTAGTATATCATGAATCTCTTTTTTATCCCAAAATATAATTCATGTTACGTATGTGCTTAATGTTTTATCTGCAGCCATTGCAACTGTCGTTACAATTGCTGAGATCTTGAAGAACAACGGTTTTGCTGTTGAGAAAAGTTGGTTCTTTTGCCTTTTTACCTCTATTATTACTTTTGTTCTAGCTTGTGAATGTGAACTGCAGTCAATATTGATACTTGGTGGTTTCTCTGTCTGGACAGAAATAGCTACTTCAACAGTTGACATCAATGAATCAGGAGGGCGTCCTGTCCAAAAAGCTAAGGTTTTCGCTTTCGGCCATACTCTAGTCGATTTTTATTGTTTTTTTTTTTTCTGGAGGCTTATTCGAGCTTTTTAGTTGGAGTTTAATTAGTTAATGTTTTGTAGATTGAGATTGTTCTAGAGAAGTCGGAGAAATTTGACGAGTTGATGGCTGCAGCGGCTGCCGAGGCTGCAGAAGGAGAGGAGCAGCAAGCATAAGGTCTCTCCACTTTGGATTTTCAATCAATTAATGTTTATCTGTTTTTCACTTGGTTTGTATGGGGTTGTCCTGTTTTTTGTTATTTAAAGTTATTTAACAGATTTGTCTGCAACTGCAAGGCTTTCAAATTTTGTACCAAAAGGAAACATCTTAATTTGATTTCTTACACTGCAAAATGTGATTTTTTTTATTTTTTATTTTTTTTCTTGTGCATAGGTAAATATATAGTTTGTTTAGCTTGTTATAAGACTCATTCTCATGTGTGTTTTTTTAATTATAATTAAAAGTTATGATTGTGGTTTGAATGATGATATGATTTTACAAATTAGTAGAGTTGATTTATGTATTATCGAGTATTAATGACAATTATTACGTATTTTGGGCAATTCATGAGTTGCATGGTAGGTATTAATTACGGAAAACAAAGTATGAATAATGAAATTATTAGAGAAGTTGGTTGCATCTGGTATTTTCTCTTAATGGTGAAGATAGTATAAATTTTGGTCTTATGTGCATGGATCTTGTTCATGCGAATAGGTTTTCATAAAGCTTTATGAGTTTTAATATGGTAATATACAAAGATTTTCACTCTTTAATTATCTGATTGAACATTTTCACGAGTCCAGTGTATTCATTCATTATAGTAAATGAAGTGATGATCAAAGTCCTTTTGAATATGATTAATAAGCGTGCAAATAGGATTGTGAGTGATTTAAACAAGGATAAGTACGTGGAACTAATATGATAAGAGTTTGACATGGTTGTAATGAAGTTGATTGGTTAGACAATTGATATGATAGCCTGTAAATAAAGTCTTTATCATAAATTAAGGATAATATTATGGTTTTGAAGTCAAGTTGGTGTTTAATGTAAATCAAATGGTAATAATTTTATTCATGTTGTTGAAATTGGTAATAAAATATTTATACATTGGAGTAGTGTAAATTGGAGACCATTGGTTATTGTCTTAGATCATTGACAATATATGGATAAGTATGGATCCAAATGGTATTATGTATGATTACTAATGTTGATGGAGTGTGTTAGAATATGAAGAATCTAAAGTTGTTGATGTAGGAACGACACCCGGATAATCAGACACGTTATTCGAGTGGTTCGAACTTACTTTTCCTTTTTTTTTTGGGTAGTGATGATTTTTAATATGTGTAGTTCTAAGTTTTTAATCATGTGTACAAAATATTATGCACTTAAGCAATGAAAGATCAAACTAAAAGTTCACCCTTTATTTAAGTTATCAAAGAGTCTCAATTAATTTTCTTAGTCGATTTCACTATTCCGCATCAAATTAAAGTCACGTACGCTTAAAAGTGTTTATAACATTAAATTATTTTGGCGAGAGTCCAAGGTCATTTGTTAGGCAAGAAGTTTTAGACAGTGTGTTCAAATGTATTACTACCAAATTTGTCCAATTTGGTTTTGATGTATGTATCCTACTAAATCGTTCTAAAATGTATTATAACCCCTCAAGCAAGTCTAAAGTAGTGTACAAAGAATTTTCGTTGATTGATAAAAAGTCAGTTCTACTGGGTATATTGTTATCATGACTCAATAATGTGAATTTGTATGTATTAACTACACTATCTTGCTAAAATGTGATATATGTAATTGGATTATATATTGAATTTAGTCATTGAGTTTTGAGTTATTAATTGGATTAGTTAATTTCCTAATCGAGTTATGATGTATAATTTAGCAAGTATGTTTTGATCATACAACATTAATTGAAAGGGTATGTTTATTTTAAGTAAAATGTTAGGATCATGTTATGATAAGTAAAGTAAATAATTTGAATATGCGAAGCTAAGAGCATTTAATGATGTATCATCGTTTAAGTATAACAATGTTGGTTATTACCAAAATCTACTTAATTAAGTAATTGAAGTATTACATGTAGCATGCTATATGAATTGTAACGTGGTAGCATGAGTGTCAGTTTTGGTTTAATCATGTATTGAGTCATGGATTATAATCAAGAAGTATGTAAAAGCTTAAAATATGTTTTTAAGTAAAGTGATTATGTACCCAATAATGTGAAATATTAATTATTGATGTGTAACACATACAAGTGCACGAAAGTGTCAAGTATAGTTAGGGGTAACGTCTAACTGACCCTGGTATATTAAGTAAAAGATCTTCAATTAGATTTTAACAAGTCTTGCAAGTATGAGTGCCTGGAATTGATGATAATCATTCCACATTATGGTGTTTCATCATCAACCACACCTGCCTTCCCTTACATTTTTGTAAGTTATTAACAGTATTAAGTATCTTATTAGTATAGTACATTGGATTGGCTTGTGTCTTGTTCCTTGGATTAAGTGCAAAGACTTAAAGGATTATATGTGTATCGTAGTATGGATTATTTTGGGAATATTGATTAAGGTTGATGATCCAAATATAGTATTAATGAGTTACGATTGAGTTGAAGGATTGTATAGATGGGATAGTTATGAATGTGATGATTGAATCACTATGAATATTCTATATTGTTCTCGTTTAAAGGTTTTTCGTAAAATGTCTTCCTAAATGTTTAACTTAGCTAATGATTCAGTTGCATAACTAAAGTACTCATCTACATATATAAAACTCATTAATGTCCTTGTGTGTTCGATTTTTTTTTCTGAGATAAACTTGTCAAGTTAATATTTCAAATGTCAATTGAGTTGTTGGAGTATTAAAGTGAGCTTACTATCTTTTAAATTGGAGTTTTAGTAGTATGTATTTGTATCGTAAAACTTTTCTATGTTAAAATGTCTTGAAACTAACATATAATCATGTTATCATTTGTTAAAAGTTTATAATGTTTGTCTAGCTACCGGTTGACGATGGTTGTTAAATTCTACTTTGGAAATGATTTTGCTAGCCTTACTCCATCAACTTCATCCATTCCTTTGTAAAATATTTGAGTAATTCTCTTGAAACTTGTTCGAAAGTAAATTTGTTTTTTTAGGTTATTGTAATTGGACTCAATTTTCTTTACAATTCCTAATAATACTACGCTCTTCCATGTAGTAACTATGCTATTTTACGTTGTTCAATCATCCAAATTCAACATACTGCATTGTAGTCATACAAACATATCAACTTTTATGTACAAGGTCACTCGATAAGACCAGTGCCACCCTAGTGAACTCCCTTATTTAATCATATTTAGCTTAACTATTCAAGTATGACCTTCCTCGCTCTAAGATTCTTTGAGATATTTATTATTTTGAGATCATACTATTATCCAACCTTTTCATATATGATCTTTAAAGTTGGTAAATTAAAGTAAAGTGAATTAAGCAAATGTTCTATCGAGTTGACTGTACTATGAGATAAATAAGTGAAAGAAAAAGGAATTGCGATGTTTAGTAAGCTTGAAAGATGGTTCACTACAGGTTATAATGCGTTCACTATGGGAGATTACTATTGAGGGTTTTGCCAGATGAAAAGGTGTATTGAAACAGTCGTATTGTTAGAAGATTTCATTAGTCGTTTTTAGCGCCTAATTTTTTTTCTTATATATTTGTTCGTTACTAATTATAATTTAATTAGTGATGGTAGTAATTTGAAAAATCTCTACGATGATAAGAAACTTGTTAATTCGTAACATGATTATGAATCGTAACAAGTAACGTAAACTTTGGAGGTAAAACTTAAAGTTGAGCAACTACCCATAACAGTTCAAAAAAAAATTTAATTATTACCCAAGCATATTATATAACCATGATGGGAGTAAATTAAATATTTCTCACATATACAAGTGATTTTTAAACATGAAGTACAAGTTACATAACTTGTTACATGTACAACAATTTTTACCCAAACTTTAAACTATCTTAGATAAACCTTTCTTATACCATAATAGACCAAATTGAGGACAAAAAGCACTCCAAATCAGCCCCAAACAGCAGCTAATATTGCTGTCCCAAATCCCCTTAGTAGCTCCTTGTTCACTTACACACTCAAGCCAATCACACTACCCAAAACCCCTTTTGTTCTACCCAAAGCTTATGCATCATTACAAGCATGCAAGAGGCAAATATTTGAAGCAAAAGCACTCAATTTTTTGAATTATTATTCAGCCATAAATCCCAACACATTGCTCCCAAGTTCATCCATGAACAAACACTAGAATCCTCCAAACTTTCAATAACTAGAACACCTTCTTTTCTCATCAAATCTCCTTCAAAAACCCATCAAAAACTTCTGAAAATTTATGTTTATAAACTCAAATCTCCCATAAAAATAATCTTCATCTTAAGTGCTTTCCATAGAAACCAAACTTGAAGAAATCCACCAAGTATAGAGTAAGTTATGTTCATTTCCTTATTCCACTAGTTTTGTTAAAACTTGTTTATGTAAAACATTTTTTTTACATGAACCTTTCTATAAACTAAGATCATTATAAAATGAGTATTTTATCTCTAAACTAAGAAAATCATCACTTATAAATCTATAAAAATAGGCCATAATAGAAAGTAAGAAAATGTATTTCCACAAACATATAAATTTTGTTACTTAAAGGATTCAAATAAAATTATGGGACTTAACTAAGTATGTTGCTCAACATAATAAGTATACTCCAAATATGTTAAAATCATCACAAGTATTAGTCTAACAACTCTAACTAGGAAAAGTTAAGTGCATGTTAGAAATCCAAATTTATTATTGATTTTTGGATGAATGCAATATGTTTAGTTGAAGAGTTGGAGTTGAGACTTGAAGGGCAAGGACCCGAAGTTAGAACCGCTTCTAAGAACGCGTAGGAGCTTACGGAATAATTATATAGGCTTGGAGTCGAGGTATGTCACATGGGGTGATTTTTAAAGGATTTAAGAACAAGTTGGGAAAGTTTGTGTATAAACTTTTTAAAAAAAAAAAAATAAAATTCCCAAAGAGAAGTTCTTAAATCTTGAAAGATGATGTCAAAATGATAAATTTGAGTATGAAATAATTTATTACATGTATTATTATTGTGGGCATCATGCATGTTGATTTTATAAATTATTGTATGTTTAAAGGCATGTTTAACACTACTTTGTGAGAGTTATTGTGATGGAAATGATTATATGAATTTGAAAATATTTGAAATTCATTTTAAAAGAAATTTTCAGTAGCTATATGTTAAGAAAATTTCTTGGATATTTTTTTTTGAGATTATTCGTTAAATTGATATTTTAATGGATTTTAAGGTGTTAAATACTCTTATTATAAAACATGGTATTAGATGAACTCTTCATCATCAAAAATAATTAATAAAAATATATTATAATGTCTCCAACAAGATTTGGCCAGAATATATTTAGTTTGGAATTTTTTTTTAAAATTTTTGAATAATCGTTAAATTGTTTAACGGTAAATTGTAAAATGGTAAAATATAAAATAATTACCAAACAATGACATATGGACTTGAAATTTTTATCACATACTCATATGGACAGTAGGTAAAATTGGTAAAAGTTTGGGAAGGTTTCGTTGACATTTCAGGACCTTAATAATTTTTACTCGGTTATTAATAATCGGTAAGTTTGAAAACGGTAAAATACAAAATAAATACTAAATGACGTCTTTTGGACATGAAAATTTTTTGAGGCACTTATATAAGCAGTAAATACATGTTCAAAAATTTATATGGATTTTCGTGACCATATATGGACTTAAATAAATTTTATTCGATTTATCGGTAAAATAACGATATTAATTATTAAAAATATTCCACATGATTTTTAATGGTTATTTAAAATTTTATACCCCTTAAAATAGCTTCTGGAATATCATATAAGTTTTTATAATATTTTATTCGGACTCAAATAATTTTAAACCTATTTTATACTATTTATCGATAAAATGTCTATACAAAATAATAAAACATCATACATGAGTTTTATAAGTTCAAATGGCCTAATAAACATATTATATGACTTCTGGAACATTGGTATAATTTTATAAAATAAATTATTAATTATTTACTAATTTATCAAAATAATAGAAAACGTTTATTTATTAGAAAGTGTAATATTGTTAATTAAATTTGGGTAAAAATAAACCTATATAAAAAAAATTATAATTATATTAATAACCTACTGCCTCATAGTATAAATTAATTTTAAATGAGATGGTTTATAAATTTTACGGATTTAAGAGACCATTTAAATAACAGTAAATACCCAAATTGTCGAAAATAATTGTAAGATCGTTATAAATACGCATAACCCATTATAACTTGATGGGACAAACTTAAATTCATTTTAAATAAGGTATTATAATGACTTGATTAATTTGGGCCTTGTTGGAGAATTAATATGTACTTTGTAAATCAATTATCGATTTTATTACCGGCAAAACTATCTCGTATTTAAGAAAATAGTGTTTTATGAAATCTTCTGTATTAATGATTTTATAGACTTATGAATCATATTCTAGTTGTTTTGAATGAATTTCAAAACCCTTTTAAGTTATATTTACTTTAAGAAGGATTGAAACGAAACATTTTAGTGGTTTCCTTAAAAAAAAAAAATCGTATTGATCTTTAATCACTTTTTGTTACGAACAATTTCCATACATGCTAGTGATGCCCCAATATAATACAAAGGTTATGTTTAATGATATGATTATGCTAAGCATGTTTTACCCATGTGGGAAATATTATGATTTGATTTTGCTAAGTTGCAAATAAAGTATGTTTTGCTATGTGCAAATAAAAGATGTTTATCATATGGAGAAAGTTAATATTTTTGACTTTCAAATGCTATTAAAATTACAAGATATATATTATGTACAAAAAAATGTTTTAGCCTAAATGGCGGGTACATATGCCACAGCAAATGTTGTGTGCATGATTAAATGGCTCACCAATGCTGAGCGCGTATTGTTCACAATACCATTGTGTTACACTTGCCGGACATGTCGCGGACGGTAGACCGACTACCAAACGAGTCACAGGATGACTCACAGAGTACCCATGTAAACTTATGATATGAGTTTGAAATTGATTTGGATCTATTGAGATCTTATGATTTATGATGAAAAATGAGAATTTGAAATTATTATAGAGCCATTGAACTGGATTTGAATCATAATATGATTTATCAAATGAAAAAGCATATTTCAAAATGAATTTACTCATAAAAAAAAAAGGATTCTAATAACTTGTTTGACGGACACCAGTGTGTTTATACTCAGCCTTTTTGCTGATACTATGCTTTGTATGTTTTTCCAATGGTTTTGTTTTTAGAGTAAACCCCTATGGCACCTTGACGGAGAATGGATATGCGAGCGGAAGTTGAACCCGAGTTGGAGTATGACTCCCCTTTTGTTTAGATCTCGTTATTTTATTTGAGAGACTATTAGTTTAGATTTAGACTAATTTAAGGATGTAATTTGAACTTTGGACTTATTTTGATTTGGTTGTAATTTTCCTATATTTTGGACAGTTAAGACTTCCGTTATATTGGTTTGACCTTTAAGTAACCCCTTAATTTTGTTGGCAAAAGTAAGCTTCCGCTTGATTAATACTAAATTCCAGTTAGTGTTTGCCTTCGTAATTCAAGGCGGTTACAGTTGGTATCAGAGCCAAGGCTTTGGAAGCTTGTCTAAAATATCAGGAAAATTAGAGAACGAGTTTAACTTAAAGAAGTTGAAGCTAACTAATGGAAGTAATTAAGAAATGAGCTTAAAATTTAGGGATTATTGGTAAAGAAAGGATTTAAGTAGTAAGTCTAACTTAAATCAGGATACTAACTAAGTACCATTAGTAAACTAGAAGTCTTAAAAGTTTCTTGTAAGCAAGTGATGATCCAATTATGTGGCTAAGTTGTCTATGCATGATGGTAAATTAAGTTGAGGAATGATCATTAAAAGTGTTGAAATTGCTAAACAAGTGATCCAATGGGATGGAAATTGATGAAGTTATTAAGCCATTAAATCAATAAAGTTAAGAAAGTGTGTTATGCAAGTGCATATCTATTTGTCTTAAAGGCATAATTATTAATTAGTTATTACCTCTTGGCAGGAACCTAGAGAAAATTGGGGAAAGAATGGATCCCCAAGCACAATTGAATCTCCTAACCGAGCAACTCAGAGTCATCCAAGAGACCAATGCTCAATTAGTCCAGTTCATAGCCAACCAACATGCTAGTGTGGATGACGAGACTAAGTTTTACAAAAGGCTTGCTACCCACAGGCCTAAGACCTACAATGGTGCTACAGATCCAGTTGTCCTTGAAGATTGGATCAATGAAACCGAGAAAATTCTTGAGGTGGTAAATTGTCCAGAAAATCTTAAGGTTAAACTTGCAGCATTCTATCTAGTGGGACCTGCAGAGCTTTGGTGGAGAGCCCTAAAAGGTGTCTCAGCTGCCTCCACATCTGCTGGTGGAGCAACACAACCCACCAGTTGGAGATGGGAAGATTTCTTGAAGAAACTAAGGGAGAGGTTTTACCCAGCAGCTCTACAGAGACAAAAAGAATCAGAATTTCTTTACCTGAGGCAGCATTCTCTTAGCGTTACCGAATATGCTAACAAGTTCTTCGAGTTGGCTCGATTTGCCCCAGATTATGTGCTTGATGAAAAGAAAAAGATGGATCGCTTCTACAATGGTCTCAACTTTAGCTACCAAAAGTTGATGGGTCAATATGAGTCTTTTCAAGCTATGTATGAACATGCTGTGGAGAAAGAAATGGTCTGCAAGAGAGAGGAAGATGTGAGGAAAAAGAGATCTGGAGGAGACCAGGGAGGTCAGAGCAAGAAGCCCAGAGCTGAGGGAAACTTCAAGGGGAATCAAAACCAAAACCTCAGAAACTATCAAAACCAAAACCGCTTCAACAGCAGTAGAAACCCACAAAACTCCAACCCGCTAAAAAGTCAACTGTGTGATAGATGCAAGAAATGGCACTCTAAGGGAGTCAACTGTGAAGGTAAGGCTGTGTGTCTGAATTGTGGAAAACCAGGTCATTTGGCTCGAGATTGTTGGGGCAAGAACCGGGGAAACCCCGGGAATGGTGGAGCACGATACTCAGGAAATCAAGGGAACCAGCGTAACAATAACTCTCAGCTTCGCCTTGAATATAAAGGAGGCAATAAAGCCTCATCTTCTGGAGGCCAAGGGAACCAGCGCCTGGGAGGAGGAAAATTCTTTGCCATTACTACAGCAGAGGAACGTAGCACTTTGAGTCCTAAGACAGAAGGTAAAGTCATTTCCGGATTACTGTTATTGCTTGGTAAGTCCGCCCGTGTCTTATTTGATTCTGGGGCCGACAAGTCTTATGTTTCTAAGTCATTTGTGAGATCCTTGGACTGTTCTGTTAATGTTTGCCCTATAATGCATAGAGTTGACTTACCCGATAGATCAACGGTATCATGTAATACAAAGTTGATTGATTGCCCATTAGTAATCCAGGGTAAGGAGTTCCATGTAGACCTGATTGTATTTGACTTAGGAGGGTTTGATATCATTCTAGGAATGGACTGGCTAGGTAAACACAGGGCAGTGATTGAGTGATATGAGAGGATTGTAAAGGTTGGGAACAATCCAGGGGATCAAGTAGCTTTTAGTGATGGGACCATACCTAATATCGAGCCAGAGATGATTGAGAGACTTACAACCTTTCCAAAGAGAGGTGGGGAAGCCCAAGTCTACCACATGAGCGAGTCAACATACAAGGAGGTCGACTTAAGCCAGATCTTGATAGTGCGAGAATTTTCTGATGTATTCCCTGATGATCTACCTGGGTTACCTCCAAAGAGAGAGATTGATTTTCACATTGACCTAGTTCCAGGGTCAAGCCCGATTTCAAAGGCACCATATAGAATGGCACCACTTGAGTTGGCTGAACTAAAAACCCAACTCGAGGAGTTACAAGATAAAGGGTTTATCAGACCAAGTGTATCACCATGGGGAGCTCCAGTGTTGTTTGTGAAGAAGAAAGATGGGTCTTTGAGGCTATGCATTGACTACCGGGAGCTGAACAAAATCACCATCAAGAACAAGTACCCACTTCCTAGAATTGATGATTTATTTGACTAGTTGAAAGGAGCCGGAGTTTTCTCTAAAATTGACTTGAGATCTGGTTACCATCAGTTGAGGATAGCGGAGGAAGACATTCCTAAAACTGCTTTTCGCACCAGATATGGGCACTATGAGTTTAGAGTGATGCCGTTTGGGTTAACCAATGCCCCTGCAGCATTCATGGACTTGATGAATCGAACATTCCATGACTATCTTGATAAATTTGTTGTGGTTTTCATTGATGATATCTTAGTGTACTCTAAGATAGAGAAAGATCATGAGGAGCACTTAAGATTGGTATTAACACGATTGAGGGAAAGAAGCTTTTATGGGAAGTTGAGCAAGAGTGAATTCTGGTTGGATCGAGTTGTCTTCCTAGGTCATGTAATCTCAAAAGATGGCATAACAGTGGACCCCGAGAAGATAAGGACTATCATTGATTGGCCAGCACCGACTAGTGTAACTGAGGTAAGAAGCTTTATGGGTTTGGCAGGTTATTACCGAAGATATGTTGATGGGTTTTCTAAGATCGCACTACCGATCACCAGTTTGGTTCGAAAGAATACCAAGTTTGTGTGGTCACAAAAGTGCGAAGACGCTTTCCTAGAATTGAAGAAAAGGTTGACAACGGCTCCAGTGCTTGTATTGCCCGAGGATGGGAAAGAGTTCACGGTATACAGTGACGCATCTTTAGAGGGCTTGGGTTGTGTACTCATGCAAGAGGGGAAAGTGATTGCCTACGCATCGAGACAATTGAGGCCAAATGAGAAGAACTATCCAGTGCACGATTTAGAATTAGCTGGAGTCATATTTGCCTTAAAAATTTGGAGGCATTATCTCTACGGCACTACTTGCAAGATCTACACCGATCACAAGAGTTTGACTTATCTGTTTACACAGAAGGAGCTTAACATGAGGCAGAGAAGGTGGCTAGAATTGATGAAAGATTATGACCTCACTTTGGAGTATCATCCCGGAAAGGCAAACCGTGTAGCAGATGCCTTAAGCCGAAAACCGAGAATGGTCATTAATGGACTAATTTCAGTGCCCTACGAGATTTATGTGGAGATGAAGGAGCTAGAATTGATTGTGGTTAAGAAGGGATCATACGACAGCGTTCTCAATTCTATGAGTACAACACCGAGCCTACATGAGGAGATCCGTGAGCTACAACAGTATGATGACTTCTTGTCAGAGTTGAAGATTGGTATTGAAAAGGGTGTAGTTAAAGACTTCAGTATTGCTAAAGATGGGAGTATTCATCTAGAGGGAAGGTTATGCGTGCCCCGAGATCCTGAATTGATAGAGAAAATACTCAAGGAGGCACATTCGACTATGTATTCTGTCCACCCAGGACGGGATAAGATGCTAGCAGATTTAAAACAATACTTTTGGTGGATGAACATGAAGAAGGATGTCGAGGATTTCATAGCTCGATGTCTAGTATGTCAGCAAGTCAAGATTGACCACCAGCGCTCTCCGGGGGAGTTGCAACCACTTCCCGTGCCTAAGTGGAAGTGGGAATCAGTGAGTATGGACTTTGTTGTTGGATTGCCCCGTTCGAGAAGAGGAAATGATTCTATTTGGGTGATTGTTGATCGACTCACTAAGACTCCCAGATTTATTCCTGCTAAAGTAACTTGGAAAGCAAAACAATTAGCTGATGCTTATGTGAAAGAAGTACTTAGACTACATGGTATACCGATGACAATTGTTTCAGATCGAGATCCAAAATTTGTGGCTCGATTTTGGAATGAGCTACAAAGGGCATTCGGCACGACCCTTAATTACAGCACCACTTTTCACCCAGCTACAGATGGGCAGACGGAGAGGACCATCCAGACTCTAGAGGATATGCTTCGGGCATGTGCCCTTGATTTTCAGTGTTCGTGGGAGGATATTTTACCATTAATAGAATTCTCCTACAACAATAGCTACCAGAGTAGTATTGGTATGGCTCCGTATGAGGCCTTGTATGGCCAAAGGTGTAGGACACCACTTTATTGGGATACCGGGAGGTCTGGTGTGCTAGTTGGACCAGAGATGATCAGAGAGACCGCTGAACAAGTCAGAATCATTAGAGACCGGATGAAGGCTGCCCAAGATCGACAGAAATCCTACGCAGACCGTAGGAGGAGGAAACTTGAGTTCCAAGTCGGTGAGAAGGTGTTCCTTAAAGTCTCGCCAACAAAGGGAATCAAGAGGTTCGGAATGCAGGGGAAGCTTGATCCTCGGTACATTGGACCCTATGAGATTTTACGTAGAGTTGGAGAGGTAGCTTATGAGTTAGCATTACCCCCACAATTAGCTAAGGTTCACAATGTGTTCCATGTGTCGCAATTGCGCCGGTATGTGTTTGATCCATAACATGTTCTCCAGTATGAGCCAATTCAGCTTGTTGAAAGCTTGCAGTATGAGGAAAAGCCCCTGAGGATCCTCGGTCGAGAGGTTAGAAAACTCCGTAGCCGCACGATTCCACTTGTGAAAGTGCTATGGAGTGGACAGGATGCCGACGGTGCTACTTGGGAAAAAGAGGACGACATGTTAATTAGATACCCTTACTTATTTGAGTGATGTATTTATAACCATTAGTTTGAGTTAGTTTCGAGGACGAAACTCTTGTAAGAAGGGAAGACTGAAACAGTCGTATTGTTAGAAGATTTCATTAGTCGTTTTTAGCGCCTAATTTTTTTTTCTTATATATTTGTTCGTTACTAATTATAATTTAATTAGTGATGGTAGTAATTTGAAAAATCTCTACGATGATAAGAAACTTGTTAATTCGTAACATGATTATGAATCGTAACAAGTAACGTAAACTTTGGAGGTAAAACTTAAAGTTGAGCAACTACCCATAACAGTTCAAAAAAAAATTTAATTATTACCCAAGCATATTATATAACCATGATGGGAGTAAATTAAATATTTCTCACATATACAAGTGATTTTTAAACATGAAGTACAAGTTACATAACTTGTTACATGTACAACAATTTTTACCCAAACTTTAAACTATCTTAGATAAACCTTTCTTATACCATAATAGACCAAATTGAGGACAAAAAGCACTCTAAATCAGCCCCAAACAGCAGCTAATATTGCTGTCCCAAATCCCCTTAGTAGCTCCTTGTTCACTTACACACTCAAGCCAATCACACTACCCAAAACCCCTTTTGTTCTACCCAAAGCTTATGCATCATTACAAGCATGCAAGAGGCAAATATTTGAAGCAAAAGCACTCAATTTTTTGAATTATTATTCAGCCATAAATCCCAACACATTGCTCCCAAGTTCATCCATGAACAAACACTAGAATCCTCCAAACTTTCAATAACTAGAACACCTTCTTTTCTCATCAAATCTCCTTCAAAAACCCATCTAAAACTTCTGAAAATTTATGTTTATAAACTCAAATCTCCCATAAAAATAATCTTCATCTTAAGTGCTTTCCATAGAAACCAAACTTGAAGAAATCCACCAAGTATAGAGTAAGTTATGTTCATTTCCTTATTCCACTAGTTTTGTTAAAACTTGTTTATGTAAAACATTTTTTTTACATGAACCTTTCTATAAACTAAGATCATTATAAAATGAGTATTTTATCTCTAAACTAAGAAAATCATCACTTATAAATCTATAAAAATAGGCCATAATAGAAAGTAAGAAAATGTATTTCCACAAACATATAAATTTTGTTACTTAAAGGATTCAAATAAAATTATGGGACTTAACTAAGTATGTTGCTCAACATAATAAGTATACTCCAAATATGTTAAAATCATCACAAGTATTAGTCTAACAACTCTAACTAGGAAAAGTTAAGTGCATGTTAGAAATCCAAATTTATTATTGATTTTTGGATGAATGCAATATGTTTAGTTGAAGAGTTGGAGTTGAGACTTGAAGGGCAAGGACCCGAAGTTAGAACCGCTTCTAAGAACGCGTAGGAGCTTACGGAATAATTATATAGGCTTGGAGTCGAGGTATGTCACATGGGGTGATTTTTAAAGGATTTAAGAACAAGTTGGGAAAGTTTGTGTATAAACTTTTTAAAAAAAAAAAAATAAAATTCCCAAAGAGAAGTTCTTAAATCTTGAAAGATGATGTCAAAATGATAAATTTGAGTATGAAATAATTTATTACATGTATTATTATTGTGGGCATCATGCATGTTGATTTTATAAATTATTGTATGTTTAAAGGCATGTTTAACACTACTTTGTGAGAGTTATTGTGATGGAAATGATTATATGAATTTGAAAATATTTGAAATTCATTTTAAAAGAAATTTTCAGTAGCTATATGTTAAGAAAATTTCTTGGATATTTTTTTTTGAGATTATTCGTTAAATTGATATTTTAATGGATTTTAAGGTGTTAAATACTCTTATTATAAAACATGGTATTAGATGAACTCTTCATCATCAAAAATAATTAATAAAAATATATTATAATGTCTCCAACAAGATTTGGCCAGAATATATTTAGTTTGGAATTTTTTTTTAAAATTTTTGAATAATCGTTAAATTGTTTAACGGTAAATTGTAAAATGGTAAAATATAAAATAATTACCAAACAATGACATATGGACTTGAAATTTTTATCACATACTCATATGGACAGTAGGTAAAATTGGTAAAAGTTTGGGAAGGTTTCGTTGACATTTCAGGACCTTAATAATTTTTACTCGGTTATTAATAATCGGTAAGTTTGAAAACGGTAAAATACAAAATAAATACTAAATGACGTCTTTTGGACATGAAAATTTTTTGAGGCACTTATATAAGCAGTAAATACATGTTCAAAAATTTATATGGATTTTCGTGACCATATATGGACTTAAATAAATTTTATTCGATTTATCGGTAAAATAACGATATTAATTATTAAAAATATTCCACATGATTTTTAATGGTTATTTAAAATTTTATACCCCTTAAAATAGCTTCTGGAATATCATATAAGTTTTTATAATATTTTATTCGGACTCAAATAATTTTAAACCTATTTTATACTATTTATCGATAAAATGTCTATACAAAATAATAAAACATCATACATGAGTTTTATAAGTTCAAATGGCCTAATAAACATATTATATGACTTCTGGAACATTGGTATAATTTTATAAAATAAATTATTAATTATTTACTAATTTATCAAAATAATAGAAAACGTTTATTTATTAGAAAGTGTAATATTGTTAATTAAATTTGGGTAAAAATAAACCTATATAAAAAAAATTATAATTATATTAATAACCTACTGCCTCATAGTATAAATTAATTTTAAATGAGATGGTTTATAAATTTTACGGATTTAAGAGACCATTTAAATAACAGTAAATACCCAAATTGTCGAAAATAATTGTAAGATCGTTATAAATACGCATAACCCATTATAACTTGATGGGACAAACTTAAATTCATTTTAAATAAGGTATTATAATGACTTGATTAATTTGGGCCTTGTTGGAGAATTAATATGTACTTTGTAAATCAATTATCGATTTTATTACCGGCAAAACTATCTCGTATTTAAGAAAATAGTGTTTTATGAAATCTTCTGTATTAATGATTTTATAGACTTATGAATCATATTCTAGTTGTTTTGAATGAATTTCAAAACCCTTTTAAGTTATATTTACTTTAAGAAGGATTGAAACGAAACATTTTAGTGGTTTCCTTAAAAAAAAAAAATCGTATTGATCTTTAATCACTTTTTGTTACGAACAATTTCCATACATGCTAGTGATGCCCCAATATAATACAAAGGTTATGTTTAATGATATGATTATGCTAAGCATGTTTTACCCATGTGGGAAATATTATGATTTGATTTTGCTAAGTTGCAAATAAAGTATGTTTTGCTATGTGCAAATAAAAGATGTTTATCATATGGAGAAAGTTAATATTTTTGACTTTCAAATGCTATTAAAATTACAAGATATATATTATGTACAAAAAAATGTTTTAGCCTAAATGGCGGGTACATATGCCACAGCAAATGTTGTGTGCATGATTAAATGGCTCACCAATGCTGAGCGCGTATTGTTCACAATACCATTGTGTTACACTTGCCGGACATGTCGCGGACGGTAGACCGACTACCAAACGAGTCACAGGATGACTCACAGAGTACCCATGTAAACTTATGATATGAGTTTGAAATTGATTTGGATCTATTGAGATCTTATGATTTATGATGAAAAATGAGAATTTGAAATTATTATAGAGCCATTGAACTGGATTTGAATCATAATATGATTTATCAAATGAAAAAGCATATTTCAAAATGAATTTACTCATAAAAAAAAAAGGATTCTAATAACTTGTTTGACGGACACCAGTGTGTTTATACTCAGCCTTTTTGCTGATACTATGCTTTGTATGTTTTTCCAATGGTTTTGTTTTTAGAGTAAACCCCTATGGCACCTCGACGGAGAATGGATATGCGAGCGGAAGTTGAACCCGAGTTGGAGTATGACTCCCCTTTTGTTTAGATCTCGTTATTTTATTTGAGAGACTATTAGTTTAGATTTAGACTAATTTAAGGATGTAATTTGAACTTTGGACTTATTTTGATTTGGTTGTAATTTTCCTATATTTTGGACAGTTAAGACTTCCGTTATATTGGTTGGATATTGGTTTGACCTTTAAGTAACCCCTTAATTGTGTTGGCAAAAGTAAGCTTCCGCTTGATTAATACTAAATTCCAGTTAGTGTTTGCCTTCATAATTCAAGGCGGTTACATGTATTGAAAATTATTAGTAAAAGCAAGTCAAGTTTGAAATTTATAGGACCTTATGAGGTCATAGAGAAGATTCAGATTGTCCTATTGTTGAGGTTACTTGAGTTACAGGGTTGTAACTTAGTTTCAAGGGGGGGGGGGGGGGGGGGGGGGGGGGGGGGGGGGGTAGAATGCAATAGAATTTTGCGCATTTTCTCACATCTTCTCCTTCGTGATATTAACTTATTACAGATTACATGCCTTGATTGGTTATTTGAATTATTTATGTGATATTTACATGCCTTTGATTGGTTCTTTGTATTATTTATGTGATATTTACATGCCTTTGATTGATTGTTTGAGTTATTTGTGTGATATTTGCATGCCCTTGATTGGTTGTTTGAGTGATTTGTGTGATATTTACATGCCTTTGATTGGTTGTTTGAGTTAATTTGTATGATTATAAATACTCGAAATAAAGTATGTATGACTATTTGGATTGATTGAGTATTGTTTTGTGAATAGCGATAATAATGTCACTTTGAGTCGATTCATAGGCTTAAAATGGTTAAGGCATCTTCTTGAGTTGTTAGAAACACAAATTTTCATGATTAATGCCCTTGTTACTCTAGTTTCGGGGATGAAACTTATTTTAAATGGGATAGTCTGTAACACCCTATCATTTTATGACGTCATTATTTTATTATTATAAGTTTTTGGAGATTTTAGAATATAATTAGATTATTTTCGAATTAGTTTTATTAGATTCGTGTCCCACACGAATATTATTAACATATTTGTATTGAAAATAGAGTTGTGATTATTAAAATATAGAGATTCGAATTAAAATTAATATTTTTTTATTTATTAAAATTGTGAGCACACATGTGGGTTGTCTTAGTAAGGTTTTATTAGAAGATGGGCTAGGGTTTTAAGGGAGACCACTCATTGTCTTTACAAACACAAAAAAATGGCACAACTTCCCTCTTTCTCTTCTTCCTTCTTTTCCTTTTCCTATGCCGCCAATAGTTGGCTGCTGTGACCACCATCGCTACCACCGAGCTGCTGTCCAGCACCTTAGCTGCCGCCTGTTGCTGCTCTCCCACCACCAGTGTGTGTGCTCCTCACCGCCAGCAAACACGGCTGGGACAGCCAATCGTGTGCACCATCATCACGAACTCCACTTGTTCCTTCACCCTTCTTCTAGTCTAAGCCACCTCTCTTTCCCCTATTTGATTTTTTTTACTTGTTTATAATTGAAATTTTACCAAGTTTAGGAGTTTTGTATTGCATTTGTTCTATTTCTAGTAAATCTTATTATGGGTAAGAATTGAATTGATAATTTGTATATACTAATGAATTAGGTTTTGAAATATGAATGACAATAATAGTTGAGTGCTATTTTGAAGGTGTGGTACTACTAAAACAACTCTATTTGTGTGGAATGTGAGAATTTTGTTAGACATTTCAATCCTAATTGGCTTTGTTGTTTAGTTATTAAATTGATGATTGAAATGGGTAAAAGTTAATTGTATTATTTGAGCATTAAGTGGTTAGGGTTTGATTATAGAATGATTATTCTTGTTTTGTGTACTATCATACTACATTTTTGAAGAATTGTGGTCATTTGGATAACTTTGAATGAGTATTAGTGGAGGAAATTGTGGTTGAATAGGGTGGTGGTATTGGTTTTTGTATTGGTTAGGATCGTTGGTTGCAAAGAATGGTTATTAATTGCCCTTATTATCTTTGATAATGATGATTGATGATTATTGCTAACTAATCGTGGTTGTTGATGGATATCATTGGTCGCTACAAGTTGTTATTTTAGAATTGTATGGTTGACGTTATTAGTTGAAATTATCGTTGTTATGCTCGGAAATTTTGATTGTAAGTTGTGTAACCTTAGTGTTGTCGTAAGTTATGGTGCTCGATGTCATTGTGAATTACTTTGAACATACTTGGCGCGAACCCTTACTCATTATGGTAATTAACTATGAGAAATGTAGTGAATGGCATTATAAATCATTATTTTGATTAATTGTCATCATGGTTATAAATGTTAGATTATGCATTAAATTAGATTGGATGTTATTAGTTCATTTTCTTAGTAATAAGTATTTCTATAGCTCCAAACATTCTAGAATAAAGAAGGGATCTCTAAGGTGCAAGTCGTTATCAAAATGATTGAAAAAGTTGGTTTGGTTGTTAAGTTTAGTTGATGTCGTGAATTTGTGGTCAATGAGCAAGCTAAGTTGAGTAGTATTGAACATGTAAAGCATGTGCAATTGAAAGCTCATCTTGTATAAATAAATAGTTATCACATTGAAATGTAGTTGGTATAAAAAGGTAGATAAGTGGGCTTATTAGTTCTGTTAAAAACATGTATAGGTGCCAGGTTCGTAAGAGGGATGTAAAACCTCGCTCTGTCTGATTATTATGGCTCTTTTGGTCTGCGGTGACGCTTACAGGTACGTACACGCGGTAACTAACCCTTATATGCGATTTGCTTTAAAACATTACTGTTTATTGTTTATTGTGATAATATGCATTGTATCGAAACTATGAGGCACTAGTGAGTACACTTTATATGAAGAGCTATCGAGTATAAAAACCTTGCATCTAGAATAGTTTAAATAATGAGAGTTTTAGTAGAAGGCGAGGACCATTCCCTTATTTATATAAAAATTGGATTATGCCTTGGAGTTAGAATGACTCCTTTATAGGTGAATTTCGTATTTTGTTTGAGTTGCTCAGTCGGTTTGCTATCCCAGGGCACTCATTAATAGTAGAAAGCGGAAGCTATTCCCATTTGATAAAGCATTAGATTATGATTAGCTGGCGTGATTCAACTGGACTACGTCTGGTTGATTTAAGAGTCCCCTAGGTGAGATCCGACGAGATCACTGTATGGGGGGTTATGAGCATACTTTTGTCATTGGGCGTAGGGTGGATGATACCGCCCCTTGACCGAAGTGTTACCATGCGGGCTTTGGAAACCTCAATATGGTGGCCTCTTCACTGGATTGGTACCCCAGTGTGTTATATTTTTTCCGAAGGTAGGATCCGAGAGGGTCAGCTACAGGGGGTATGAGCTCATACTTTGCTATGGGCGCCGGATGGTCGATAACGCCCTTGGCCTTGTCACTATGCCATAAAGTGGAGAAAATATCCAATGATAGAAAGTTATTCAATGATAGAAAGTTTACACCTTGATAAAACGTTTACTCATTAGTAGAAAATTTATTCATTGATAGAATAGTTTATGCTAGTGAGAAGTGCGCCTAAGTTAAGTTATCTTAAGAGAGTTACCAATCCCAAGATAGACTTTGATCACGCTTACTTTAGGATGGACAAGCTCTATAAGGTCATGTGTTAAGTAGTTTATTAATGCCTCGGTTGAGTTGATCCTACGCGTGTTTTACAATAATTAATGTTTTTGAGAAGAGGAGTGTGAAGACGTGCATTCTACCCAGGAACACATGGTTCGATTTGGAAAGAACATAATGAGATTAAGTATAGGCAAATGATAAACGGTTACTGTTTATGCTTGTGTCTTAAGAAATCATCTTATGTTGTTGTATAACATAATGTTATCTCGTAGGTTGGCCTTATTATATTTGATGTAAGTTAATAACGCGTACGTGTTTGTGTTTATGTTTGATGGTTTGATGACTTTCTATGATTGTCCTGCTAAGACACATTGGCTGTTGGTCTAATGTTGAGCAGCAGGAGGATCATAGACAGGCGTAGTAGGTATTGGAGCTACTTTTCCATTGCATTAGGGGAGAGTGATGAGGGTAAAGCATAACCTGTGTCATACCGTTATCTTTCGATTTTGTAGCTCTTGTTTATCTTTTGTAAACTTTGGTTGTATACGTTTTGTTATGAGGCCTTGTGTCCTCCTTTGTATATTTGCATTTTCCGCTGCGTATTTTATAACTTTGCAT
The DNA here is from genome assembly GCF_026212465.1 of Amaranthus tricolor. Classification (NCBI taxonomy): domain Eukaryota; kingdom Viridiplantae; phylum Streptophyta; class Magnoliopsida; order Caryophyllales; family Amaranthaceae; genus Amaranthus; species Amaranthus tricolor. The sequence continues at coordinate 14,871,289 of NC_080061.1, forward strand.
GGTTTTAAAGAGTTAAGTTATTTTAAACGCAAGTGTTGACACTGAAACCACGATCCATGCTTGATATGTTGGTTTGAGAAGCCGATGATGAATCATTCCGCCGTGGTGTGAGATTTTAAGGCAATGATGCCTTAGATTAGTTTAATGTTTTTATTGTGTTGATTTCCATAATTAACAATATTATATCCTAATATAATAAAAACAATATCAGAATATATATGACACGATAATTATATTGATAACATTTTATATAAACAAAGATTGAAAATAATATATAAATATATTCTTAACCAAACAAGCCATTGAAATTTTAAATTATATCATGAAAATCCACCCCAAAGTTTCTTATGCTGTTAGGGAAAAGCGATCTTTAAATACCTTAAATGTGAGCTCATTTTGTCCATTACCAATGGATGCAAACAATACTTGCGTTATTTTGAGAAGATCATTGGTAGAATTAATTTGAAAATATTTGTTGGGAATTGTTCGGTTTAAGGCTATGGCATAAAAATACCTAGTTTGAATAATAACTTTTTGAATTGTGAGGGTATAATTTTTGTAAAGACATCAGCTAATTGGTAATCAGTAGTTAAATGAGAAAGCTGAATAACCTTCCAACACCTTATCTCGAATGAAATAACAATCTGCCTTGATGTGTTTAGTTCTTTCATGAAACACAAGATTTTAAGCAAAGCAGATCGCCGATTGATTGTCACAAGATAAAGTAATGGGTTGTAAATTATGTAGGCCCAACTCTGGTAAAAGAAGAACAGTCCAAGTTACCTTAGAGCACTGCATTAGACATAGCCCTATATTTGGCTTCCGATGAAGAATTAGAAACAATATGTTGTTTCTTAGACATCTGGCATGTACTCCCTCCATCCCATTGAATTTGAAGTATATTCTATTTGGATCTGTCCCACTTAATTTGCATCATTTCTATTTTTGGACTATGGCCCCAGTTTCTTTTAATCTCATTCATACATTTTAATTCTCTTTTAATTTCATCCACACAATTCATTCTCTCTCTCTTCATTTACTACCATTTTTTAAAATTCTTCTCATTCTCTTTAATTTAATTCTATTAAGACAAATGAGTAGGAGTTTTTCCTAACAGAAGGAGATATCTTGAGACAAATCTTATTGTGTTGGGGCATGCAGCCTAGTCTGAATCACAATATGCTTGAAGATTCAACTTTGTGTCTCCCTTTATGACAATATCTTGTCCACTTGTGTGTTTAACATAATTGAGACTATGAGTTTGGGCAATCCAGTGAAGAACTCTTAGATTCCGCATATATTGACTTAAGATCTACAAAGTGTAAGATAAGTCACGTCTTGTATTGGTAAGAAAATTTAACTCACCAATAATACTTCTTTAAAGGTTTGGATTTGAAAACAAATCTCCTTCCTGCGTAGATAACTTTAAGTTGGTTGGCAAGAGAGTAACAACCTTTTAGAAGGTTTGTAATCCAGAAGACTGAAGAATTTCCTTGGTATATTTTTGAAAATCATAACCTCTAGAGTGTACGATATTTCCATGCCTAGGAAGTAATGTCTTTAGGGTAAAAGCATTATGTAAAAGGCTCTTAACTTTACTAATCTCCTCATGGTAACTACTAGTGATAAGAACATCATTAACATAAAACTGCTATGATGGTGATATGATTATGTAGGTGTTTGATAAAAAGAGAATAATCATTCTTTGATTGTTCATATCCTAAAATTTTTAAGTCATGAAGTAATTTAGCGTGCCATTGTTTGAATGCTTGTTTTAGGAGATACAAAGATTTTTTAGAAGACAAACTTTATTATGAGGATTTTGAATTTCCTCTAGCATTTTCATATAGACTTCTTCCTAAAGATCACCATGCAAAAAGGCGTTACTAACATCCAATTGGTATATAATCCACCCTCTTGAATTAGCTACTGCTAATAAGCATCTAATGGTTGTTATTTTTACATAGGAGAAAAAGGTTTCTTCATAATCTATTTCGTACTTTGATTGTAACTTTTTGCTACGAATCTTGCTTAGAACCTTTCTAGAGTACCATCTGCCTTATACTTGATTGTGTACACCCATTTGCTCCCTATATCCTTTTTCTCTTAGGAATATCAACAATGATCCATGTTTGTTTTCAAGTGCTTGTAATTTTTTAGTCATACTTCTATCCACATATTTTTTGGCCTGCTTCTTGATAAGAAACATGTTCTTTGTATGTTAAAGGATCTTGGGAAGCTAGATGAGGTGTAGTGGCTAAGACATGATGTTGAATAAAATTGCACTAGTGTGTTTAAACTTTAGTACAAATATAGTCTTGCAATTTTATGGGTGTTCTAGTTAACTTGCTTGACTTTCTAGGACTGTGTGATATGTCTTTAGTGATGTCTTTAGGTGTCATTTTTATTACGTCATTACTTATTTAAAATAATGATTTTTAGAGATTTTTTTAATTTTAATAATTATTTTGAACTAGTTTATATCCATTATTTGTATATGTATATGAATGTCTACATATTTATATTAAGAGTATATTTATAATTACTCAAATAAAGATGTTCAAATCAAACTTATACTTGTAATTCAAAATTTTTCTAGAATATTGAAAGTAGTCTTAATTTAGGCTTGTAAGTAAATATGTGATTATATAGATGAGTTAGGATGTGGAGTTAAGAAAAACAGAAAGAAAAGTAATAATAATAATAAAAACCCCAAAACCCATGCTCCTCATTTGCCATTTCTTTCTTTCTGTCTTCTTTACCTCCCCCTTCCTCAACACTAAGAATCATCCACCACCACCACCACCAGCTGCCACCGCCGGTGGTCCCCCTCTAAAGTTGGTTGAAAGTTCTTTGGCTTTTCCATCATCCTCTCAACTCTTTGTGCGCAATTTCTAACCCAATTTGATTTTGTATGTTATTGATAATTACTTCTTGTTATTTAGAGTTTACACTTGTTAAATTTGAGTATGATATCTTGAACTTTTGATATGGATTTGAGTGATTATGGTGATTTGAAAATAGACAAGTCAGAGTTTATATTAGTATGAAAATAAAAGTAGTATGTACTAATTTTTTTGTTTTAATGGTGATTTATTAATTTAATAACCTTCTATAAACTTTTTGTATGTGCAATTGTAGATGAATGGTGGTAGTATTAGTTATTAGTAATGGTTAGGATTCTTGGTCACAAAAAAAAAAATAAATAAAAAAGATTGTTGATTGTAATTATTATTTTTGTCAATGGTGGTTTATATTCTTAATACCATTAAGAGGTGTTAGTTAATAGTGATTATTAATTAATTTTATTTGATTACTAAAGGTTGATAATGGGCTTTTGCGGTTCTTGTTATGAGCCGACATTATTTTCATTGCACTTTAGAATTAAATTAATTGTCATTATTACTTAAACTAATCGTTGTTGTAAGTTGTATAGTCTTGGTACAAAAAAAGGGATTCTTGATGTTGCGAGCAATATAAATATTTTCTTATAGTCTCTATGAACCTTGAATAATGTGGTGAAATGGATTCCATGTCATTACTAGCTTACTACCTTGGGTATTGTCTTTATTACATGTAATACATTATTTTTTCCAATCTTATGTTTACTAATTCATAGTAATATGACAATGCAATATATATAGTTAAGTTTTGTTTCTTAGAGCATACTTCGTCGTAAATATAGTGTGAAAAGTGTATGTTATGATTAGATTAGAATTATTGGTATAGTAAGCAAACCTAGCATTAAAACTATTACATTTGGCTAATTTGCTTGATAGCCTGAACTAGAACTCGCTCTAATGGTAGTTGAGTACTTTCTTTTAGAATAAGTGAATCTTATATGAGGTTAAGTAGACTTATTGGTCATACTTTAAACGTGCATAGGTGCCCAATTCATAAGAGAAGCTTGAGAATCTCATATTTGACGGTTGTGGTAACTTTTTGTCTTGCAGTTACAATTGCAAGTACGTGCATGTAGTAATTAACAACTCTATGCATTTTAATTTCGAATATTAACGATAACTATGATTATACGCATTGTATTGGAACTGTGAATTAACAAGCAAATGCATTAGATATGAATAGCAATTGATAATGATACCCTTGAATTTGGAGTGATGTTGATGCGTAGAACGGAAGTATTAGTAGAAGATGAGAACAACCCCCTTACGGATGAAGAAAAGCTTATGTTTACTTGAAGTCGAAATGACTCCCCTCTAATGAAAGATTAGACTATGTTTACTCGGAATCGTAATGACTTCTCATCGATAGAAAGTTTATATTTGAGTTACCGGTAGGTCTTGCAAAGCCCATGGTTCTCATTGAAAACAAGAGTATATTTGAGTTAACGGTGGGTCTTGCAAACCCCATGGTTCTCATTGAAAGCAAGTGTAAATTTGAGTCACTGGTGGGTCTTGCAAACCTCATGGTTCTCATTGAAAGCAAGAGTATATTTGACTTACCGGTGGATCTTGCAAACCCCAAGGTTCACATTGATAGCAAGAGTATATTAGAGTTACTAGTGGGTCTTGCAACCCCCATGATTCTCATTGATAGCAAGAGCATATTTGAGTTACCGGTGGGTCTTGCACACCCCATGGTTCTCATTGATAGCAAGAGCATATTTGAGTTAATGGTTGGTCTTGCAAACCCTACGGTTCTTATTGATAGCAAGAGTATATTTGAGTTACCGCTAAGTCTTGGAAACCCTAAGGATCTCATTGATAGTAAGAGTATATTTGAGTTACCGCTAAGTTTTGGAAACCCTAAGGATCTCATTCATAGAAAGTTTATTCATTGATAGAAGGTTATAGTTGAGATAGTCGTGGGTCTTGCAAAGCCCAAGGTCTTCATTGATAAAATAGTTTATACTGGTGAAAAGTGCCCCGTGAGTCTTGTGAACCCCAAGGGTTTTCCTTCATAGAAAGATTATGCCTAAGTCGTTTTCTTCGTTCCTCTAATGCTGAGGTGAGTTACCTCATGGGATTTAAGAATCCCAAAGATAATACTATGATCACACTTACATTTAGGTAGACAAGCGCCGCAAGGCAATGCTTTATCAGGTAGTCCGTTAACGCACTTTGTGAAGTTGATATTATACATGTTTTGTACAGATGTTATGATTTTGAGAAGAGAAGTGTTAATATATACATTCCACCCATGAACACATGGTTCGGGTTGGAAAAGAAGAATTGAGATTACGAAATATAGATGGATGATAAATAGTTACTAGCCATGCTTTGTGTTTTACGAAATCATCTTTTACAGTTGTATAACATAATGTTAGCTTTGTTGACCTTATTATATTTGGTGTTAGTTACTGACATGTATCTGTTTGTGTTTATGTTTGATTTATTATCACTTTCTGTAATGACCCGTCTTAATATAGGGTTTATTGGCGGAAACAATACACTAAGTTGGGTCACTAAACTTTCGGAAAAAAAATTCTAACTTCGAATAAACTAAATAAAAAAGTCATTACATAATAATATAGGGAGTAAAACACTCCCATAAATAAAAAAATAAAACATCTAAACTTCAACTTAATGTTCTAAGTAACCCTACATTCTCTTAGTCTTATTCCCAGTCGCTCCAAGTGAATTCAATCATCACCTGCAACAACTAAAATGCAAATTACCACTTAGTGGCCAGTAACTAGACTGTCCTTAACACCAAGTTTCAAATTTAAACAAAGGACTAATGCGAGGCTTAATTAAAATTCAAATCAATTAACAACGATCCAACAATACAAGCCAAACCGATAGAGTCAAATAATGTTGACCAATTCAATTAATACCAAAATAGGATAACCAAATCAATTAAAACCAAGGATAACTTTTCCAAAACAATTTAACAAAATTAAGTTAACAATATTTTCAAGTCGTACTTGGAACGGACGCAGTAAACAAATTCGCGGCCCACTAAGCCTAGATAAAGTCAGGGCGAACCCCGAGTTAACCACAATGATATAACCCTGTCTAAGAATGTTCAATCTCTCTCGTTTTCCAAAGATCCAGCATAACGAGAACGACAACCAAATCTAAAACTAATCTACTATAGATGTGTTGTCCAATCGAAGGAACCACTATGGACTTACCCAACGATTTCCAAATAACAACAAAAACAATGTTCATAAGGAACAACTATGGATTTACCCTTAAGAACCCAAAAGCCACAATGACCATTTCCAAAATACCAAAACTCCTAAGGAGTTGTTCAAAACCAATAAAGATCAAAATCATACAGTTTAAGTTGTAACGTCTGAGTTTGGAATAAGGATAATTCAAACTTAATCAAGAATACACCTTACAACAACTCTTGGCAAGAATATACTACAGAGAATGTTATTTTATTCTTAAGTATAAACTTGTCGACAAGCAACAAAACAGTTTTATAAACCATCACAATAAAATCACACAACCATTATAATAGTCAACTAAAGTCAATGGTCATGGTCAAAGTCAATGCCAAAGTCAAGTTCTCCATTTACATGACTTTAACGACAAATGGTCATAAACTATCTAATTAAAATAAATAAGTAGTACATGAAATTAACACATAACCAAGCAAGGTACATGACCAAAATTAATGAATTAATAAATTAAATTAGATTTTAATTCCTCTTAACCTTAATTAATTCACAAAATTCAAATTAACTAGTTTAAGCCATTATTACGTAATAATTTGGTAAAATTAAACCTAAATTTATTAAATTAATTATTAAATAATTACTAACTAATTAGATACTGAATTAGATCACATGAAATTAGATTTTAACCTTTTAGCTAATTCGCTTAACACTTTACTCATAAGTTAGTTAATCTAATTAACCAAAATGAAACTAGACCAATTATATTAAATAAATTTACTAAAATAATTTTTAGACTTAAATTAATGATAAAACTTAATTTCAGACTCAAATTTAAATAATTTACGTGGCTAACAAATAATAAAATAAATTCTGAAAATAAACTGTCAATTAATCGCAATAGTTGAATAATTACTAGAAATTCCATTTTAATAAGATTAATTGGCCCGAATTAACCAAAATTAATTTACACTATACCTACTGATTATAACATATTTTAGTGTTAAAATAATGTGAAAATAAATTAAAAATCAATAAATTACAGCCAAATTACTATTAATAAAAAGTGCAGATTTTCCAGATTTTCATAATAATTTAAAATAAAATTATTCAAATCACAAAAATTAATTTTAACCAATCCTAAATTAAATCCATGTTATAACACATCATAGATTATTAAAATAACAATAATATATATATGCACGAAAATAATTAAAGAAAAATTTACAATATAAAACCGAATTAATCAATTTAAATTTTAGTTAATCCTAAACAAGACTTCTATGTTTAATTAAGAAACTAAGTGAGGAAAAATCTAGTTACCTGGATAATGGAGAAAGTAATAATCTTTAGAAGATTAAAGAAAACTCCAAGAAAATCTCCCAAATAATTTGCAAAATAAATTCCTTGAAGTAAGCTTGAATAATTCAAAATAAGTCTTCAAAAGTAGTCCAAAAATATGATAATATTTTAGCACTTGAAGAAAAATAAAGCAAGTATTTTGTTATGTTCCTTTTTTTTGAGAGAAAAGAATGAGAGAAACAAAGTTTATGAGCTAGTTTATGAATGAATGAAAAATTACATAACAATAGGCTAGTATTTATAGGAGGTGAAAAACCATCCCAAAAGACTTCTGATAATGGCTAAAATTATGAGCATTAGAGAGTTCAATCAACTTGAGGAAAAGAAAATGAAAAGATTTGAAGGATGTTCATTCATTCATTCCATTCTAGAATGTACCAAATAATTAAGCATGAATTAGAATCAATTAACCTAATTAAACACTAATTTTACAAACCTATGATGATAATAATGTACTAAAAAAAATTATATATAGTCCTCCTAATTTAAAACTTGTTACCACAAGTTGGTCCAAAAATAAATAACCTAGGACATATAATAGTAGGACATAAATTTAATTAAAATAATATATTAACTCAACAACAACAACAACAACAACAACAACAATAATAATAATAATAATAGTAATAATAATAATAATATGAATAATAATAATAATAATAATAATAATAATAATAATAATAATAATAACTTACGCACATTTTAAATCACATTATAAAGCATAAAAGAGATAGTTATAATAAATCACAAATAATATCATAATAAATTATTTTAAATTAAAGACTAGACTTAAAATAAAAGTAACTAGAAAGAGGGATAAAATGGAAATTATGCCATAGAGAAAATTCGGGGCATTACAATGCTACCCACTTATAAAAAGTTTCGTTCTCGAAACTTACAAAGAGAAAGATGAGGAAACAAGGACAAAATAATTACGTTTGTTCGGCTACAAACAACTCGGGATACTTAAGTTGCATTGACTCCTCAGTTTCCCAGGTGACTTGTTCATACCTTTGACTATGCCACAACACTTTCACTAATAGCACTTCCTTTCTCCTCAGAGAACGTACCTGACGATCAAGGATTTTGACTGGCTTCTTCTCAAAAGTCGAATTAGGGTTGACCTCTACCAACTCTACGGCTATAACATGCGAAGGGTCACTTCGATAACGCCGTAACTAAGAGACATGGAACACATTGTGAACCTTAGATAGCTCGACTGGCAAAGCCAACTTATAAGCCACTTCACCAATCCTCTCAATCACCTCATAAGGACCCACATTTAGGGCTGAGCTTGCCCTTCACACCAAATCTCATTACTCCCTTCGTTGGGGACATCTTCAAAAGCACCTTATCCCCAACATCATAAGTAAAAGCCTTTTCGCACTCTTTGGACCATCTTAAATTGCAGTCTTTCTTCATCAATTTTGTCAAAGGTTGAGCAATAATAGAGAAGTTATGCACAAACCTTCGATAATAGCCTGCAAGTCCTAGAAAACTCCGAACTTCAGTTACACTAGAGGGACTTGCCCATTCTAGAATAGCTTTAATCTTCGCTGGATCAACCTTCACACCTTCCTTGCTAATAACATGGCCTAGAAATGCCACTTTTTAAAGCCAGAATTCACATTTTGAGAATTTGGCAAACCATTTCTGCTTCCTGAGAATGTTTAACACCATTTCTAGATGTTTAACATGCTCTTGTTCCTCCCTCGAGAATACCAAGATGTCGTCAATGAAGACAACTACACATTCATCCGACAACTCGTGAAGGGACCTATTCATCTGGTCCATAAACACAGCAGGGGCATTCGTAAGATCGAAGGGCATGACGAAAAATTCATAATGCCTATATCTAGTCCGGAAAGCCGTCTTTTGAATATCATCTTCCCTCATAGAGATCTGATGGTAACCAGACCTAAGGTCAATCTTAGAAAAGACACCCGCGCCCTTTAATTGATCAAAAAGATCGTCAATTCTTGGCAAGGGATATCTATTTTTGATAGTTACCTTGTTCAGTTCACAGTAGTCAACACACAGCTGCATACTACCATCTTTCTTCTTCACAAATAGAACAGGAGCACCCCAAGGAGAAGCACTGGGCCTTATAAAACCTTATCGATAAGCTCTTGCAACTGAGTCTTTAACTCTTGCATTTCTGAGGGTGCCATTCTATAATGGAGTTTATAAATAGGAGCGGTATCTGGAATCAAATCAATCCCAAATTCTACATCTTTTCCGGGAGGGATTCCAAGTAATTCTTCGGGAAATACATCTGGATAGTCTCTGACAATGGGAATGTCTTCAAGCTTAACACCTTCGGAGACTTCAGTCACTTTGCACAAGAAAACTTCATTCCCTTTCCTTTGTATTTTCATTATCTTCATAGCAGAGACGATCTTCACACAAGGCTTTGCTTTGGTGTTAGAATAAGAAACTCTCTCCCCTTTATGGTTTCTCAACACCACCTTCTCATCCCTACAATGGAATATAGCTCGGTACTCCTTCAACCAATCCATGCCGAATATCACATTGAATTCGTCCATGGGGAACTCTTTAAGATTTGCAGTCAATTCTACCTCGTTAATGATAATAGGAACGCTTCAAAAAGCGCGATGACAAGAAATTTTCTCCCCATTAGGAAGGGAGATCACAGATTTAACAGACATAGAAGAGTTCAACTTGGCTTTTTCAATGAAGGAAGAAGAGATGAAAGAAGCAGTAGCACCAGTATCAAATAAAACATAAACAGAAATAGAGTTCACGAGAATAGTACCGGCAATGACATCAACATCCGATTCTTCCTCGGTTTCGGTCATATTATAAACCCTGTTGCGGAGAGAGGCATTACCACCAGTAATTGTCTTGCCTGCATCAGAATTCTTAGGGCAAGAGTACGAACGGTGACCCTCACCATTGCAATTGAAGCACTTGACAGCAGAACCATCACAATTTTTGCCAGGGTGCCAATCTTTCTGGCACTTGAAACACTTCTTCGGTCTAGAATCAGAAGTACTCCCCTTCTTTGCAGGAATAAGCTTAGACTTAGAGGGGTTTGTAGTATGAAATGAGGGAGAGGGCCTCTTGGCTGTGAGAGCACGCCTAGCAGCTTCTTCCTCCTAAACTGCAGCATAAGCATTAAGGGCAACTTCATAAGCCCTCTGGAATGTAGCAGCACCTGAACACATCACTGGTACCCTAATCCGGGCGTCTAACCTCCTCACATACAACCTCACTTTCTCAGCTTCAGAAGGGATCAGCAGCAAAACGAGATAACTCTGTGAACTTGTCAGTATATGCTTGCATTGACATAGAACCCTGTTCCAGAGAGAGAAACTCTTCTCTTTTCAGCCACCTCAACTCGTCTGGATAGAATCTCTCCTCCAACTTCATGGAGAACTGTTCCCACCCAAAGCCTGTGCTAGCAAGACATTAAGCTTTGACCATACCCCGCCAGTTGTCAGCCTCTTTCAACAGGTAATACGAGCCAATAACTACCTTTTCAGCATCCGGGCAGCCGATCGCGTCAAAGAGTTTTTCTATCTCAGGCAACCAACCTTCGAGAACTACAGGATTGGCAGTACCCTCATAGGCTAGGGGACGGTGACTATCAAACCGATCAAAGACAGACTGGTTGTTAGCTGGACCAGTTGATCGATTTGTAAGGGCAATGATACCATTCTCTAGAGCTCTCAAACGTTGGCGAGAAGACTCCTTCTGAGCAGAGGTTCTTCTTCTAGGAGGCATCCTACAAAACAGAAATTTATATACAGTCTTACATACTTCCTTGCTTTTCTAAAAGCAATTCCCATTTCTTACTACCCAAGTAATTCTCACTCTATGGTCAAGTCAATTGCTTAGGTTCCAAGTAACTTACTCAAGCAAGCCTCGGAATCGTTCAACTCTGATACCAACTGTAATGACCCGTCTTAATATAGGGTGTATTAGCGAAAACAGTACACTAAGTTGGTTCACTAAACATTCGGAAAAAAAAATTTTAACTTTGAATAAACTAAATCAAAAAGTCATTACATAATAATCCAGGGAGTAAAACACTCCCATAAATAAAAAAATAAAACATCTAAACTTCAACTTAATGTTCTAGGTAACCCTACACTCTCTTAGTCTTATTCCCAGTCGCTCCGAATGAATTCAATCATCACCTGCAACAACTAAATAGCAAATTACCACTTAGTGGCCAGTAACTAGATTGTCCTTAACACCAAGGTTCAAATTTAAACAAAGGACTAATGCGAGCCTTAATTAAAATCCAAATCAATTAACAACGATCCAACCATACAAGCCAAAGCGATAGAGTAAAATAATGTTGATCAATTCAATTAATACCAAAGTAGGATAACCAAATCAATTAAAACCAAGGATAACTTTTCCAAAGCAATTTAACAAAATCAAGTTAACAATATTTTCAAGTTGTACTTGGAACGGACGCAGTGAACAAATTCGCGGCCCACTAAGCCTAGATAAAGTCAGGGCGAACCTCGGGTCAACCACAATGATATAACCTTGTCTAAGAATGGTCGATCTCTCTCGTTTTCCAAAGATCCAGCATAATGAGAACGACAACTAAATCTAAAACTAATCTACTATATATGTGCTATCCAATCGAAGGAACCACTATGGACTTACCCAACGATTTCCAAATAACAACAAAAACAATGTTCATAAGGAACAATTATGGATTTACCCTTAAGAACCCAAAAGCCACAATGACCATTTCCAAAATACCAAAACTCCTAAGGAGTTGTTCAAAACCAATCAAGAACAAAATCATACAGTTTAAGTTGTAATGTCTGAGTTTGGAATAAGGATAATTCAAACTTTAATCAAGAATACACCTTACAACAACTCTTGGCAAGAATATACTACAAACAATGTTATTTTATTCTTAAGTATAAACTTGTCAACAAGCAACAAAATAGTTTTATAAACCATCACAATAAAATCACATAACCAATATAATAGTCAACAAAAGTCAATGGTCATGGTCAAAGTCAATGCCAAAGTCAAGTTCTCCATTTACATGACTTTAACAACAAATTGTCATAAACTATCTAATTAAAATAAATAAGTAGTACATGAAATTAACACACAACCAAGCAATTAGGTACATTACCAAAATTAATGAATTAATAAATTAAATCAGATTTTAATTCCTCTTAACCTTACTTAATTCACAAAATTCAAATTAACTAGTTTAAGCCATTATTACGTAATAATTTGGTAAAATTAAACCCAAATTTATTAAATTAATTATTAAATAATTACCAACTAATTAGATACTGAATTAGATCACATGAAATTAGATTTTAACCTTTTAGCTAATTCGCTTAACACTTTACTCATAAGTTAGTTAATTTAATTAACCAAAATGAAAATAGACCAATTATATTAAATAAATTTACTAAAATAATTTTTAGACTTAAATTAATGATAAAACTTAATTTCAGACTCAAATTTAAATAATTTACGTGGCTAACTAATAATAAAATAAATTCTGGAAATAAACTGTCAATTAATCGCAATAGTTGAATAATTACTAGAAATTCCATTTTAATTAGATTAATTGGCCCGAATTAACCAAAATTAATTTACACTATTACCTACTGATTATAACATATTTTAGTGTTAAATGTGGAAATAAATTAAAAATCAATAAATTACAGCCAAATTACTATTAATAAAAAGTGCAGATTTTCCAGATTTTCATAATAATTTAAAATAAAATTATTCAAATCACGAAGATTAATTTTAACCAATCCTAAATTAAATCCATGTTATAACACATCATAGAAAATTAAAATAACAATAATATATGCACGAAAATAATTAAAGAAAAATTTACTATATAACACCGAATTAATCAATTTAAATTTTAGTTAATCCTAAACAAGACTTCTATGTTTAATTAAGAAACTAAGTGAGGAAAAATCTAGTTACCTGGATAATGGAAAAAGTAATAATCTTTAGAAGATTAAAGAAAACTCCAAGAAAATCTCCCAAATAATTTGCAAAATAAATTCCTTGCAAGTAAGCTTGAATAATTCAAAATAAGTCTTTAAAAGTAGTCCAAAAATATGATAATATTTTAGCACTTGAAGAAAAATAAAGCAAGTATTTTGTTATGTTCCTTTTTTTAAAGAAAGAAAGTTTATGTGCTAGTTTATGAATGAATGAAAAATTACATAACAATAGGCTAGTATTTATAGAAGGGGAAAAACCATCCCAAAAGACTTCTCATAATGGCTAAAAATTATGAGCATTAGGGAGTTCAATCAACTTGAGGAAAAGAAAAAGAAAAGATTTGAAGGATGTTCATGCATTCATTCCATTCTAGATTGTACCAAATAATTAAGCATGAATTAGAATCAATTAACCTAATTAAACATTAATTTTACAAACCTATCATGATAATAATGTACTAAAAAAAATATATAGTTCTCCTAATTTAAAACTTGTTACCACAACTTGGTCCAAGAATAAATAACGTAAGACATATAATAGTAGTACATAAATTTAATTAAAATAATACATTAACTCAACAGCAACAACAACAACAACAACAACAACAACAATAACAATAACAATAACAATAACAATAATAATAATAATAATAATAATAATAATAATAATAATAATAATAATAATAATAATAATAATAGTAATAATAATAATAATAATATTAATAATAATAATAATAACAATAACTTACGCACATTTTAAATCACATTATAAAGCATAAAAGAGATAGTTATAATAAATCACAAATAATATCATAATAAATGATTTTAAATTAAAGACTAGACTTAAAGAAAAGTAACTAGAAAGAGGAATAAAATGGAAATTATGCCATAGAGAAATTTCGGGGTATTACACTTTCTATGATGTTTCCGCTGTGATACATTTGGTTTATGGTCTAATGTTGAACAGCAGGATCATCTTAGATAGGAGTAATAAGTATTGGAGCTTCTTCTGCATTGCATTGGGGAAGAGTACTGATGTGTGCGAAGCATAACACGAGTTATGCATTGGTCTTTTGACTTCGTAGCTCTTTTATGTCTTTTGTAAACTTTAGGTTGTATATGTTTTTGGTATGAGGCATTGTGACCTCTGTTGTATTTTCATAATTCCGCTGCGTAGTTATGGTTTTGTGTGTTTTAGAAGTGTTTTATTCTTTTTAAAACTCAAGCATTGACAGTGGAACTACGATCTATGCTTATTATGATGATTTGAGGAGCCGACTTTGAATCATTCCGTCGTGATACGAGATTTTAAAGGCGATGATGTGTTGGATGAGTTTAGTTATTTTATTGTACTTTATATTCCGTCACGCCCTCTATTTTTAGCGGAAATGCTATCGAAATTTCTACTCACATTTGTAAAGTTTATTATTATTTTATTTATTTTATTTTTAAATGTAACACCCGAATTTACTTCTGTCATTTTCGATTTTGGTTTTGTGTAAGAGGTTGGAAATTCAGAGGTGTTACACTTATGGTCTTTTCCATATTGATTTGAATCAAATATGTCCTCCATTAGTCTATTAGTACTGGACACGAGTAGGAAGAAGCTTTGTGCAACTCCACTTGGAGTTGAAACTGATAAGGAAAGAACTTATCTTGAAATTGCACATCCTTAGACATAAAAACCATTTTGGTACTCAGATTATAGAGTTTCTCGCCCTTTTTATTTAGCACGTAACCAATAAAAATATGTAGATCAGCTCTATAGTCCAGTTTGGATCTATCCTTTTTTAGGGTAGATGCATAGGATAAACACTCAATCAGTCCAAAAAGAAACTAGAATTATAGATTGAAAGTATAGAGCTCTAGTTACTTCCAAGAGGTGTCAACGTTTCCTTTCAACAACCCTGTTTTGTTGGGGTGTATTAGAGCAACTAATTCTTTTGCTTTTCCTTCACTAAGCTCGTTGGCGCTATCTATTCTTATGCACATAAGTTTTTGGTCGATCTATTGTTATGTTCCAAATCTTCTCTCATCTTTTTTTTATTTTGCTCACATCAATGGATGTAAGAGCATTTGGCTTATTCAAAATCAAATCACATGCTGATCTTTTTAATATATGGATTTGATTTATTTTTGAAGTTTTAAGTATATATTTGGACAAATTTTATGTTCGTAACCTTAATAAAGATTTTAAGTTAATACAACATCATCACATGCTTAACTTGAGATCACAAATAGTATCAAGGGTGGCACATGATTGGTCCAAAAATCAGCTATATTAGTTTTAAATTTTAATTAAATATATGTAATAAAAAGCAAAGAAAAAAATTACATTCTTCCTTAAACATCCAAAATATTGAAGCACAAAAGGGATGTATTTTCCTTCTAAAAATCAGCACATACATTGTATTTATTTTGATGACTTTTTGGTGCATTAATTTTTGTTCATTCATGAGTATATTGACCAAAGTTAGGGGATGTATCTAGGGCTTTTAGAATCTTGTATTAGCCTATCAAAAGGAGTCTTGATGTAATGTAAAATGAAGAATGTTATTAGTTATAAACTGAGTTTATATCTCTTGCTCATCTTTGTATTTGTCTAAAGAATCAAGATTTTCATTAATACTTTAAGTCTGTCTTGAGTGTCGATTTAGGGGAAATTAAGTGTGTTTGTGTCTCTAGCCTAAATACAAAATGATTGAGTTTGTCTTGTGATTTAGCTCTTATCCTTCTAATCTATTTTCTTTCTTAGAAATAAAAAATAATCTAAGTGTTTCTCATAGTTACACTTACATCAAATGAGTAATTTCTTCAATATTTTAATTCCTACTTTATATTTATTTTCCAAAAATCATTGTTTTTTTTATCAGTGATATATTAGTAAAATTTCATTAAATGAAACATAGAAACAAGTCAAATTAAACTTCAAAATTACATAAAGATACCTAAAATTAAATTTTCGAAATAGGTAAAATTATAATAACGAATAAATTCATAATAATTTTCGACTCGCCCCAATTATACTCGGTAAGATCGTTTTTTAAAGACAAATGCATTTGTAGACATTATTCGTTGTTGCCATATAGAGTATCTTTTTAAATTTAGATCCTGAAAATGGTTTGGTATTATATTGACTAGCAGAGTTTGTACTAGAAATTCCTATGATATTTTTAAATTCATCAAACTTCTGAGGTTCTTCATAATTAGCATACTTTTGCAGATTATGATGTGAATGATGATATAACCCATTAAAATTTATTTCTTGACAATCCACCCCAAACTCTTAGACTCAATTATTAAGTATTTCTATTAACTCTAAATCATTTATAAACAAACATATTCCCTTCTTGGATCAACTCTTGTTCTCAATATATTATGGAGGTTGTTTACTCTCAGAATTAGTTAAAATAGTCAAGGCACCAGAGAAAAAGATAAGCTCCCATGTGAGGGCCTTCTTGAGCCAAAATATGAGGGAAAAGAAAATTTTTAATGGATGGCAAGAAGTCATCACTCTTACACCACAAAACAACAATAATCTTCTATGGCATGGAATGAGTTGGTCATTCATATTGTTGCTCTAGCTAACGGCATCATCTTAGGGCGAGGAGATGTTACTGCTCATGAGAGGGGACCATAAGCTCCATGACTCTAACTTGTCCCATTTAAAGGCCTTGATGAAAAGGGGTGGATGTATCCTATTGTCTGGAAAATCTAAGAGGTCAGTGTCCTACTCATCTAACATTATGTGAAACTCTTACTTTCCTTAACGGTTGGTACAGAAAGCCCTCGAAGCAAGGGTCTTCCTCTTACTAAGGCACTCATTTATAGAAAGTATGGATTGAGACATAATATTATCACATGAATCCTAAGCTACTAAGAGAGAATCTGAAGATCAACGAAGTCTAAAGGAAACGCTCGATCCAAAACAAGTTGGCATAACCACTAAACCCCTAACCTAAAAAAAAAAAAGACCTGAGCAGGTTAATCAGATACTGAAAGACATGTTGAGGTCAAATTCCATGGAATTCCAAGATCTTAAGATGAGCACTTAGAGCTTGTGGAGTTTTCTTACAAAAGTTTTCAAGTAACTATTCAAATGGCTCCTTTTAAAGCACTCTGTGGGCGTAAATGTCATAGCCTGGTGTATTGGAACGATTTCATGGAAGTGGCCACTTTGGATCCAAATATGTTGGTTCAAAGGCTTAAGATGGTAACGCATTTGAGAGAAGATGAAGACAACTCAGGAGTGACAAAAATCTTAATCTGACTTGAGGAGTAGAGTTGACGAGTTTGTAGAGGGTGATAAGGTTCTCCTTCAAGTCTCGCCAATACTTGGGGTTGTTCATTTTAGAGCTCGAAGGACGTCGAGTCCACGGTTCATTAGCCCTTATAATGTGGTGGAGCATGTGGATGAATTGGCTTATCGGTTTGCTTTGCCAAACATTTTGGAAAAGGTCCAAGATGTCTTCCATATCCTAACTCAAGCTCTACGTTCAGGCACACTTCATGTCTTAGACCTTGAAGCTTTAGAGCTTGATGATATATTTTTATAGGAAGAACAACCTATCTAAATTCTTTATACATAGGTTGGTAGCACTCATAGAAAAGACATTTCGATGGTTAAGGTTATGTGGTCTAACCATAGGACTCTAGAGCCAACTTGAGAGACGAAGGAGTCCATGCGAGCGAAGTACCCTCAATTGTTTTTCCAGGTTACTAAGTTATGGGTACGTAACTTCTTTAAAGGGGTAGAAGATGATAGAAATTATGCGCATTTTATGTATTATTATTAAGTCCTGGTATGTGTGGTATGATTGGTATGAGTGATATTGTTGGTGCCACACACTCATGTAACAAGCACTCATTTAATCCACCTTTCAAAGATCATTCGTAATCAAGCATTGTTTCTTTCAAATCTGAATTTAATGTTTAGTTTTTAGTTTGTGTTTTATTTTATGTTTATTAGGGTCGGTCCATTTATATTTCAGTGTTTTAATTAAAATAAAACAAAACAAAAAAAAGGTCATGTATTTTAAGCATTTTAAAATTCTAAGCAAGTATGGAATAAGCAATTATGGAAGTACAAGCCAGGAAGAAATCAAAGATGGAAATCAAGTCAAAGCATGGAAGTTATTTAAGTCAAGAAGAAATCAAAGACGGATATCAAGGCAAAGCACGGAAGTTATTTAAGTCAAGAAGAAATCAAAGACGGATATCAAGTCAAAGCACGGAAGTCAATTTCAGCAAAAGGTGAGCCAATCTAAGCGTGTAGAAGGTCATCATCTTTGAGTCCTTTTAGTCCAAGTAGCTAGGTAGTTATTCTCATATAAACAATCAAAAAAATCAGAAAAATTAAAGTAGTTATTTTTGCTTTTAAGGAGTTATTTTCAAAATAATTAGGGTGCTTACTTTTTGATTTTTATGCTAGTAATTAGGAGTTAATTTCTGAAATTTAGGAAGTTATTTGTCGGTTTTATAATAGGCAATAATAGGACGGGAGTTACACAAGAAGTTACTCACAAAATGGGTGGTTACCAAGTGGTTATGACCGGCCACATGTGGTAACTTCCACACGCCATACAGCTGACCATAACTCATGTTTGGTGAGTCGGTTTTGAAGTTAATTTCTTTCGTTTGCTTTTTTTTTTTTTAATAAATAGCTTAGCATGTAATGTAATTTTAAGGAGTTGATTAATGATAAAAAAAAAACCTGAAACGCTGTTTCAAATCCCCGTTGTTTGTGAGTATTTGGATTAGAGTCGTATTTGCAAAAGTTCTTATGCTTGGTGTATTTAGCGCGTGCACCTGTGCCTTAAGAGCGTCGTTATTTGCTACGTAGATTCATAGTGAGTTTCGATTTTAGCCATAACTATCCTCCATTTGCATTTTCGAAAATCAAACAAAACACAAAAAAATTCAGTCATTGCATTCGACATTCACCACCTTTCATTCCTTTCGTCGTTCTTTCATCGTTCTTTCTTTCGATCCTTGATTAAAGCTTGTAAGAACCCCTAACGATTAGGCGATCTTACAACAGATGGGACTCAAAGCTAGCTTTATCCTTGCAGAAAACGCAATCATAAACCGAAAACGAAAACTGTTCTCGTAGACAGTTTCTGCCTCCAACTTCGACAGGCCATAACTTTCTCGTCTAATATCCAAATTGCGAAATTTTTTTCTTTTCATTTTGTGTATTTTTTGAGATCTATCTACCTGTAAAATTTCATAATTTTACGTGATCATTTGCTATTAAACTGGGAAAAATTTTGATTCGCAATCTTAAAAGAATCAAACACCATGGGTGACACCACCATAGACCCCAAGTTAATTGAAGATATGCGCAAAGAGATCAAATGTTTGGAAAAAATCAGCGAAGAAAAAGATGCCCGGATCGAAACACTTCAAAAAGCTGCGCAATTCTATTTGAATTTCTACAATCAAACCCGCAACAAAGATCTTTCCACCGATACTAACGAAGAGGATGAAGTTTCATCCCCGAAATCCCAAGATGGCGGACCATCTTCTCCACGCCACACTACCCAACGTCTAGCACCTGATTTTAAGGTTGACATCCCTAACTTTGAAGGAAGGCTAGACGTAGATGACTTTGTTGAATGGTTAAGAATCATGGAAAGAGTGTTCGACTATCAACAGACACCCAAACACAAGAAGGTCAAGATTGTAGCCTTCAAATTCAGAAAGTATGCATCGATTTGGTGGGCTACAGTATGCGCCAAATGACCAAGGTAAGGCAAAGATAAAGTACGCATATGGAAAAAGATCAAGAAGCTATAGAAGGAGAAATTCTTACCTTCATACTATAGTCAAGACAACGTTTCCATGTTCCATTATTTGGAGCAAGGAAACGGTAGTGTTGAGGAGTATGCTAGGGAGTTAGAATCGTACCTCATGAAGTGCGGAGTTAATGAGGACGAACCCCAAACACTTGTTCGATTCCTAGGAGGTCTTGATAGTCGCACCGCTCAAGTAGTTGATTTGCATCCCTATACTAATCTGAACTCATCATTCTTGCTCACAAAGTGGATAAACAATAAAAAATCAAGACCAAACCAGAATCTCAAAGATCGTTCATGCGATCAATCAATTATCCAAGAACAACCACCCCAAATACCGAACCCAATCCACCAAAAGCCGCCCCAATTAACCCTCTGATTCCTTAAAGAAACACCCTAGTACCAAACTCACCACCCCCTAACCAACGCTTCATGAAAAAATGTTGTCGATACCAAGGGGCTGGACATATTGCATCCGAGTGTACAAACAAAAGGGTGATCACTATGGTAAAATATGACAGCATCAAAGCAACAAAGAACGAGGCTGAACAAATCGAATGTGGAGAAACCGAGGAGGCCGAATGTGTTGGTCCAAACAAAGGCGAATGCTGGATGATTCGCAAGGTATTGGCCACTAGATCTATCACACCTCAAGACTATCAGAGGGAGGCGATTTTCCATACAAAGTGTACCATCAGTGTCAAAGCTTGTTCTCTAATCATTAATGGAGGAAGTTGCGCGAATGTGGCATCCCAGGTTCTAATCGACAAGCTTCAACTTTCGACATCCCCTCACCCTCATCCATATGTCGTTCAATGGCTTAATCAAAGTAAGGGATTACAAATCTCACGGCGAGTATTTCTGCCCTTTAGCATTGGAAAGACGTATAAAGAGAAGCTTTTGTGCGATGTTACCCATGGACGCATGTCTGTCTTGTTAGGCAGACCTTGGTTGTTCAATAGGAGAGTCATTTTATGATGGATATGCTAATACCTATTCGTTCAACAACGATGAGCACAAGATCACCCTTATTCCCGATCCCAAGCCGAATCCAAGGAAGTCTCACTCATCACTAACAATCATCAATGCTAACATACCATGTGATCTAAATAAATCAATGGGAGGACGTGCTACAATTCCAAGTGAATCAAGGCCCAAATCTGCACTCATCGAATCAAGTTTGAGGACAAATTCCGCTGAAACAGGAGAGAATGTAGGCACCACACCCTCATGTAACAAGCACTCATTTAATCCACCTTTCAAAGATCATTTGTAGTCAAGCATTGTTTCTTTCAAATCTGAATTTAATGTTTAGTTTCTAGTTTGTGTTTTATTTTATGTTTACTAGGGTCGGTCCATTTATATTTTAGTCTTTTAATTAAAATAAAACAAAACAAAAAAAGGTCATGTATTTTAAGTATTTTAAAATCGTAAGCAAGTATGGAATAAGCAACTACAGAAGTACAAGCCAGGAAGAAATCAAAGACGGAAATCAAGTCAAAGCACGGAAGTTATTTAAGTCAAGAAGAAATCAAAGACGGATATCAACTCAAAGCACGAAAGTTAATTTCAGCAAAAGTCGAGCCAATCTAGGCGTGTAGAAGGTCATCATCTTTGAAGTTCTTTTAGTCCAAGTAGCTAGGTAGTTATTCTCATGTAAGCAATAAAAAAAATCAGAAAAATTAGAGTAGTTATTTTTGGTTTTAACTTTTAAGGAGTTATTTTCAGAATAATTAGGGTGCTTACTTTTCGGTTTTTATGCTAGTAATTAGGAGTTAATTTCTGAAATTTAGGAAGTTATTTGTCGGTTTTGTAATAGGCAATAATAGGATGGGAATTACTCACAAAATGGGTGGTTACCAAGTGGTTATGATCGGCCACATGTGGTAACTTCGAAACGCCATACAGCCGGCCATAACTCACGGTTTGTGAGTCGGTTTTTAAGTTAGTTTCTTTCGTTTGCTGTTTTTTATAAATAGCTTAGCACGTAATGTAAATTAAAGAGTTGATTAATGATAAAAAAAACCCGAAACGCTTGTTTCAAATCCCCATTGTTTGTATGATTCTTGGATTAGAGTCGTATTTGCAAAAATTCTTATGCTTGGTGTATTTGGCGCGTGCACCTGTGCCTTAAGAGCGTCGTTACTTGATACATGGATTCATAGTGAGTTTCAAATTTAGTCATAACTATCCCCCATTTGCATTTTCGAAAATCAAACTGACAACACAAAAAAATTCATTCATTGCATTCGACATTCACCACCTTTCATTCCCTTTGTCATTCTTTCATCGTTCTTTCTTTCAATCTGTGATTAAAGCTTGTAAGAACCCCTAAGGATTAGGCGATCTTACAACAGGTATTGTATGAATGTGTGTCTGCTTCCTATATGTGTGTGTTTGGTTTCATGGGCGAAACCCTTTTAAAGGGTAGTCTGTAACACCGCACTATTTTAAGGGGGTAGTTTGTGATATCGCTCACAAAGCCACCAACGTCGATTATTTTTTGCCCTCTACCCTTTAGAACAACAATTGGTTATGGGGCGGGTCTGGAGCGAGTTTAAGTCGGTCCAGTCAGACCTGAACCCAAACTCATTTATTTTTATTGGATCAGATCGGATCCGAACACTTAAAGGCTCTGATACACGGACACGCCATTTGACAAACGTGTCCCGTGTTGGACACGTGTCGGACACGGACACGCGACGGACACGCGAAAATCCGTGTCCGACACGCCAAATGAAGTGTCCAATATTTTAATATTTTTCCGGACACGCGGACACGGGTAGGACACGCAAGGGACACGGCAAGGGTGAAGGACACGTTTTTAAAAAAAAAAATTGCAAAAAAAGTTAGCAGAAATTGCGAAGTCCAGTAGAAAATACAAGTATTTGGAATAGGGTCCAAGAAATTTAAAAAACCCTAGATCGAGGTCCCAAAGAAATGCGAGCATGAGATTGGAAAAAGGAAGATGGATAATAAACTGACCTTCAACAAGAAAAATGGAGGGCACCCAGGTTGAAAGAAGCGGCCTTGTGAAACAATTAAAGGTTACGCGTACATTCAACGGAAGAAATTACAAATTGCAAATTAGCAGGAATAAACCTGACAATTGACATACATGTAGATTGTAGACCAATTTTATATATACAAGCAAATACAATGAATTTACTACTAATTAATTAACAATTAATTTTATTAATTAATAGAGGAGATAAAGGATGAAATTGAATGAGAAAAAAGAAGAGAGAGAAATGAAAATGAAAAGAAGGGAGCAGCCGGAGCACGTTGTTTTGATGTGAAGTGACAATTATCAAGTGAAAGTCACGATTTGGTTTGTATGACTTATTTTAAATACTTATGTTGTTTATTTGGTACTTATCTGCATTTTATGTGATTTTTATATTTTTAAAGTGTTTATTTACAAATATCAAATGAAAGATTGTAAAATTATCTTTAATTTGATATATTTATTATATTACCATTTTCGTGTCCCCGTATCCGTCATTTTTAAGTTGACATTTTCCCGTACCCGTGTCGTGTCCGTGTCCGTGTCCGTGTCCGTTTTAGTGCAACCTAGCTTAAAGGTCTAAAATTTTCATACCCAAACCCTCTGAATCAAATAGGTCTAGGGTTCTTAATTAGTCCTTAATGTGTCTAAAAAAAATCTCTTTAACTTGTCAAATTTTAGCCTTTTGCAATCACATTTTTTTTTTTGTAGTTTTCCAAGGAAAAGAAAATGAGAAAAAAGAAGTTTAAATAATTCATGAATAAAACCGTTTCGTGGTTACTGATTAGCCAAAGTAAGTAGGAGTACTAAAAAAAAGATAGCCATTTTTACTCTTTCTGTCTTTCATTAATTTGCTAACATCAATTATTTTAACGAATACTTCTTTCATTTAAAGATAATGTTAGAAGATAAATTTTCAAGCAAATCTTCAGATCTTTTTTAATAAATAAATCAATTATTTTAATAAATACTTCTTTCGTCAATTTGCTACTACAACATCCAGTGTTCTGATAATTATAAGCTAAATTAAAAAAAGAACAGACCTAAAATCCGAAGAGAGAAGAAAATAAAACTGCAGTGTTTGAGTCTGAGCATGTGAGGAAGAAGTGAAGAATAGGGGTAAGATTAAGCAATTTGGGAATGAACCTGCACTGTCTGGGATGTGGGAATGAAGAGCGAAGGACTAGGGATGAGGGGAACGAGGCGGCCTCTGGAATTCTAAAATGGGTTATAGGGCTTTTCTAGTATAATAATGAAATTGGTGCGGCAAGGATTAAGTGATTGACCATAAGAAAATATGACTATTTAACAACCGGGTATGGGTCTAATGGGAGGGTTAAGGGTTTGAGTCTAGAGGTCTGATATGGATTCGGGTCTGGGTCCAACGGTTTGGACTCGGACCTAGTCTCTTTTTTAATTTTTAGATTCAGATTCGACCCAGATGCAATTGATCTTTGTAGATTGAGTTAAAGATAGGAACAACAATTAGAGGATGGTGAATTGTTCTTGTTACAAGTTCAAGCGTTTTTGCCCTGTTTTTGCGGAATTAAATAAAATAAATAAAGTTTAAACTTAGAGCGAAATAATGAAAGAGACAACACGATTTTTACGTGGAAACATTCTAGGTCTAATTAAAAGGAAAAACCACAACCCCACAGGATTTCTAAATTCTCTACTATGTTTAAGGCAACTCGTTACAATTACATTAAACACCTTGCTTCACTCGAAGCGCATCAACTAGGCCAACTTCTCTCCCAATTGCTTCACTCAAAGCAACTCTCTTAGCTTCATTAAAAGCTAAACGCTTCACTAGCTTCACTAAAAGCTATCTAATTCCCCTTAGACTCACCCGAGCCTAATTACAAATATCACTCAAAAACCCTTACAAAAAGGATAAAATTCTCTAAAATAAAATCAATGAGTTACACAAGAAACTATTATAAAATTAATTGGCAATTTTAAAACAAAATATTTCTTGTAAATATTCAAAAAATATCACATGAATTAATAAAGCTCATACGTTGGATACACTTAGGAACAGCCGAATTAGATCACTATTTATAGAACTAGATTACCTAATAAAAAGGAAGAAACTAATCATTATTCCCTTATCCCAAATAATAAGGCGAATAATGTGGATTTTAAGATCCAAGGATATCCTGCGGTTAATATCTCAAAATAGGTATTTATCTTGACAAATTCAAGTGCACGGTTATCCTAATAATAACCGTTGTTCCCATATACCAACAATAGGCAAATCAACTACTGTTCCCTTTTTACCAATAATAGCAGCAGTTCCCATATACTAAAATTAGTTGCAGTTCCTTTTCCAATAATGACCACGGGTACTTAAAACTAATTATAGTCACGGTTATACTTTGCTAATAATAGGGACAGTTGCCTAATTACTAATATTAGGGATGATTACCTATTTACTAATATTAGGGATGGTTAATTTAATAATAGCTAAAGCTTCCTTAATGTCAGGTGTTGTTCCTATATTTAGCCAATTTAATTTTTCACTAAATATAGGCCCTTAAATAAAGGTTTATAAAAACGTTATATTTTTTGGAAAATACTTTGCCAATTAACTTTAATAATTTATAAATGCAACAAATTAAATTTATTTAATAAATCAACTAAAAATAGAAAATATAATTATAAACAGAATTTCAGTGGACGTATTAAGCTGACTTCAATCCAGGAACAATGCGCAGTCTCCAATTTTCAATTTTGTTAGAACATCAAACTTGGGAATAGTAGACCTCTTGTCTACATTTGACATCCTAAGCGATATACTCTTCTAACATCTTTTGGATCCTTTTGACACGTACATTTTCATAGACCAAGTCATAGGTACTATCAACGATCATAGTCAAGACCGGATATCGACCTGCACACATTCTCTAAAAACATATTTGTTTAAATAAAGTGTAGACATGAACAAAACTCAAGAGGTCCAACAGTCTTAAAAATTAAGATCCAGACCCTTAAACAGGGGCGGGTCTAGGACGCATCCAATAGGGTCCTGAATCCATAACTATTCCTAGACGCCACATAAACAAGTCTGAAAATGCGAAAAGTGTTACAATTTCATCCCAACATCTTCCAACATGCCTTAGCACTGAAGAAAATCAATAACCTTATTCCCTTTTGATGTATGTGTGCGTGGTGAATGCAATGAAATGGAATTGATACGAAAATGTTGAAGGATATTCCAAGATTGATGAACAATGCCTTGAATCAGAGTTGGACTACCAAGCCTCTTTTCAATGCAACACCGGTGTTTTCCTTCGATTAATCAAAGGAATACTCAATGTTCTTGGATAGGGTGTAGTGTGGCCTTGAAGACTGATCAAGGATTCACACCAACACGAAGGGCAAACTGGCCCTAGTAACCCCAATTGCAAGCAATTGTGAAAAAAATTCAAACACTGAATTTTTTGAGAACTTTTATTAAGCAACAACGTGTCTTTTTACATTGATTTATCTACTATTTATAAGGCTAGGAATAAGGAGTAGGCTAATTACATGAAGGACTAACGGCCATAACGGTCATATAGCTCATGTGCAATACACGTGCAAATTAAAATATCAAAACATAACAGAATACAGCAGCTCTTCTTGAGTATTTTTCAACTGAACGCTCGACCTTCACCTCCATTTCTTTGGGTCTTCCCGTGATGGATAAGAGGCGATTAAGGTCTTGATGGAAAGGTCCAAGTATAGAGATTCCATTTTTATCCTCCATGTCTGCCAAGGTGTTTAGGTTAGCTCTGGACATACCTTGCAAGGTCACCTGGTCACCAATTCAGAACACCAGTTCTGATCTCAGCATCGACCTGCTGACTGGAGGACCTTGTGCACGGAATTCAGAGAGCTGTGTGCACTATTAGCATGGTTCTTGGACCTTTATGGCTAGGCCTATGTATAGAGATGACGTCCTCATGATTGGTTAGGTCCATATCTCCATGGTCAAGGCTTGGGTCATGCTGCAAGGTGGGCTGGTCAGCAGATTTTTTGCTGAGTGTCGGATTTCTCTTGTTCTGACGTTGCTGCTAGCTTCTCTTGCATGAACCAATATGGTTCAATCCCTCCCTCTTGGAAAAAGAATTGTCCTTAATTCTTGACCCTCTCCTTGCATGCTTGAGCTATCTAAAGGTGATATAAAGCGATTCACGCGTGCAGCTCACTGATGCACATACTTACTGTTATTGCACACTGATTTTGCACACTGATTTTGCATACTAACCAGCATTTAATCTTGCTGTACTATTGTTGTTGATCCTCATATTTAATAATTATCTGAAATGGTCCCATAGTCTTGGGCTTTAACTTATGCTTCCTGAGGTGAGAAATCCTCCTTTGCTTGAGTAACATCCTTGCAAATTCACCAAGATGCATCAACTTGCTCTGCTTCAGTCCCTTGTTTGCTCTGTGCTGGTGTCTTGCTTTTGTTTTCTTCAACTTCTTACGCATTGGTTTGTGTTTTTTTTGGAAGTATTCAGCATGCTTATGAACATTAGTGCTATATATCTGTACAAAACAAGAAGATCAATTAGTGACAATGGTAAATCAGTATCCACACAACCTTTCCTACTTGTATGATGTACAGGTTTCTATGTCTTGGGAGGAGGTACAGATTTCTTCCCCTTGAGGGTGGTGTGAAAGATTTTCCTAATCACAACAGCCCTATATTCTTCTTCCTCAGGGCATTTGAGCTCTCTGTCTGACTTAGAGTCAGCCACATAGGGTGTTACTACCCCTGGTTCTCTGTGAATATAGGTGCCATTAGGGTCATCATTATTAGTAATGGTTCCCTTCTCTTCCTCCCCACCATTAGTGCCAATAAGGATGGTCTTAGGTCTCTCCTTGTTCTTAATTTCATCCCACTCAGCTAGGGTGAAAGCTCTTTTGTTAGGACAATCTACTTTGACATGCCCATGGCCATGACACTTTAAACACATAACATCCTTAAGGTTTACTTCCTTCTCCTTGGCAGTAAGCTGCCTCTCTGTGTGCATGACAGTAGGTGCAGTATGTCTATTATGTTGCTGTGTACTATGGCTAGCAGAGGATCTATATTGCTGTATTCCCCTATTTTCAGAAAGCTGCTGTGTAGGTTGCCTATAGTTACTGATTTCCTTGCCCTTGGTGAATGTGTAATTGCTAGGCACATATTTCCTCCTCATCTTTTTCTTAAGGTTCTCCCAAGAGTTGATTTTTGGTCTATCCTCACGTTTTCTTTGCCTCTGCACACCTTCAAGACAAGCTGCTGCTAATTTGGTTAACTTCACCTTAGCTATTTTGTATTGATGGTCTGGGTGGGTGTCTTTGTATTCAAAGTATTGTTCTACCCCTTCCTCCCATTCAATGTATTCCTCAGGGTCATGTGAGGTGCCATCAAACTCGTGCACATCAACCCTCATGGTTTTATCCTCTCTCACATTCTCAATGTTAAAGTTTGGGTATGGGTGTTGGGGTTGTTGTAGTGTAGCATTTTTCAATTCTGTGACGGCCAAGCTTAATTGAGTGACCATGTTAACTAGTGCATCCAATTTCTCTTTTGTATACATGATGATTTAATGCAAAAAAAATGATAATTGATTTAATGCGAATAAATGTATAAGAAAGAAAGGAATGCAGCAATACTATCAAATCAGAAAAATCAGCAAATCAGATTCTTTAGAATCTGTATTCTTGTGCACAAAACAGTAACAATCAACTTGTGCTTAGGATTAAATGCAATGCTCATGTAAGACCCTATCTTATCTAATTAAAAAAAATCAGAATATGCAGCAAGGAAAAGAAAACAACAATGAATCAACAAGATCAATACAAAGGCTAATCAATGCATAGCAGATTCTGAAAAATCAGATTCTTTAGAATCTGTATTCTGTGCACCAAACAGCAAAATCAATTTGTACTTAGAATAAAATGAAATGCTAAAGTAAATCCCTATTTTATCTAATTACTAAAGACATCAAATGCATAAGATCAAAGAAAACAACAATGAACAACAAAACACTTGATCAAAACAGGACAATTACTTAAAATCTGACTTTTGTGACTAAAATGCAATGTGCAATCTTAATGAAAACCAATTTACACATGATTTTAAGTGAGATGTGATTGCAAACCATTATTTCTTCTAATCAACACGTTAAGAGGTGAAGAAAAAAAACACAAAAATACCACTTGACTTCAGAAAATCAGATTCTTAAGAATCTGATTTCTGTGACTTGGTGTGCAATTGTACAGCACCAAAGCGTTCAACACCAATTTTGTGAATAAATCGTGATTATTTTGTTTACACTAATCAATCAAAATGTAAAGGAAATGAAAAATAATGCATAAATTCCACCTGTGAACATAAGAACAGAATCTTGAAATTTCAAGATTTCAGTTTCTGCAGGTTGGAAAACACTTGCGCCAAATTTTGCACACAACGTGAAATCCAATTTTTATTCCAAGAAATCAAAGTTAAGACACTAACCTTGATTAATCCAAAAGGAATTAATGAAATTTCGCTTCTACAAAGAGTTATGCTTAAAATTCTCACTAGACCGAATGCAGGATCAAAATCAGGATGATGAATGCTTTTCTTGATTTTCTGTTCAACAAAACCAGGCGCTCTTGCCTTCTTCGTGAACCGTGCTCTGATACCAATTGATGTATGTGTGCATAGTGAATGTAATGAAATGGAATTGATACGAAAATGTTGAAGGATATTCCAAGATTGATGAACAATGCCTTGAATCAAAGTTGGACTACCAAGCCTCTTTTCAATGCAACACCGGTGTTTTCCTTCGATTAATCAAAGGAATACTCAATGTTCTTGGATAGGGTGTAGTGTGGCCTTGAAGACTGATCAAGGATTCACACCAACACGAAGGGCAAACTGGCTTTAGTAACCCCAATTGCAAGCAATTGTGAAAAAAATTCAAACACTGAATATTTTGAGAACTTTTATTAAGCAACAACATGTCTTTTTACATTGATTTATCTACTATTTATAAGGCTAGGAATAATGAGTAGGCTAATTACATGAAGGACTAACGGCCATAATGGTCATATAGCTCATGTGCAATACACGTGCAAATTAAAATATCAAAACATAACAGAATACAGCAGCTCTTCTTGAGTATTTTTCAATTGAACGCTCGACCTTCACCTCCATTTCTTTGGGTCTTCCCGTGATGGATAAGAGGCGATTAAGGTCTTGATGGAAAGGTCCAAGTATAGAGATTCCAATTTTATCCTCCATGTCTCCCAAGGTGTGTAGGTTAGCTCTGGACATACCTTGCAAGGTCACCTGGTCACCGAGTCAGAACACCAGTTCTGATCTCAGCATCGACCTGTTGACTGGAGGACCTTGTGCACGGATTTCAGAGAGCTGTGTGCACTATTAGCATGGTTCTTGGACCTTTATGGCTAGGCCTATGTATAGAGATGACGTCCTCATGATTGGTTAGGTCCATATCTCCATGGTCAAGGCTTGGGTCATGCTGCAAGGTGGGCTGGTCAGCGGATTTTTGGCTGAGTGTCGGATTTCTCTTGTTCTGACGTTGCTGCTAGCTTCTCTTGCATTAACCAATATGGTTCACCTTTAGTCAATGAGAGATGGGTTTTGTTACGTCTTATCACCCAAGAAACAGGGGAAAAATTTCCTATTCATGGTAATCCACTACTTCACAAAGTAGATAGAAACCAATTCTTTGGAAATCATCACTTCCAGAACGGCGTAGAAGTCCATCATGCAAAACTTCTTAACCAAATTTGGGTTTGCTAGAATCTTCACGGTATTACGATGACACCCAGGTTGATTGTTGCGCCACACATACTGAATATTTAAGTGCTTTGCACCGAGCATGCAAGGGTATCTAACAAACATATCCTCTATTGTCTCCAGTAGACACTTGGCGATGCGAAGAGGAAATGGGCTAATGAAATTTACAATACTCTATGGTCTCTCGGGACCACTTCCTTGTAGAAAATTGGTCAAACTTCATTCAAATTGGATTACGAGTCAAAGGCTCCACTCTCGCTAGAGAATAAGGTTTAGACAATCAAAACTACACACCGAAACTAGGAGGAAAATGAGGAATCCATGTTGTTAGACCTACAATTGATTGATAAAGTTAAGGCATAAGTTGCCCTCAAAATGGTAACAAGGTGGTTAAGTTGTGCAACAGGATCGTGAAATAAAGTTCCTTCCAAGTGGGTGATCCAATTCTCACAATTACAAAGGCCTCCTAGAAGAATGAACACGACAAGATCTCAGAAAAAGGAGAAGATCGCTATATCATAATTGAAGTCCGTGGCAAGGACACCTATAAGCTCCAAACCTTAAATATAATTTTAGAGTGCGGCAGAATTACCGTTTTGGGAAATTGCGTATGTCTAAGAAAATTTTTAAGCCCTTTAGCTCATGGATATATCATCCCATTATAATCTACTAAGCCCTTGTGAAGGTGAAAAATCACACAAAAACTTCAAAGCAATACAAATAATTAGACAAATGAAAGTCCAATTAATCTCTCTCAATCAATGACAACCAAATTGTGTTTCCCGAAAATTAAGAATTGATTATTTTGATATCAGGAAAATCAAAGAAGGTAAAATAATTAACATGATTATGGGATGAATTATGTTGAATAAATAAGAAAAAATATTGCTGTGATTTTTAGACTGATGAAGAATGCTCACATATCTTCTCATCAATGTAGAGACTTATCAACCATTTCCATTTTCTACCTTACAAATGTACTCCACTTATCAATTGCTAAGACAATACGATTGAGATATGTAAAATACAATTCAAATTGTAATAACAAAAGCAAACTGCACCTGTTCATAACAAATTCTATTAACAAGCAATAGCAAGCAATATGCAAAATCAAAGCAATAAAATAAAATCTAGAATAGGTTAAGATTTCTATAACCAACATACTGATAAATTATAAGCCATTTAGGGTATTTTATCGAATGCTTTATGGGCATACATATAGAATCATACTTTTAGTTCAATCCAACAATTCTTCAACAATTAATCTTCATTTTAATGCTTCAAAACAAATTGAAATAAATTTGTTTCGGTAATGAAACGAGGAAGTGGGAAACACTTGAAATACCGTTAGTAGAAGTGTTATCAGGGGTGGCGATTCGTTGGAAGGAAGCGACTTGAATTCCTGCAAAACAATACGTAAGCCTTGTCCGGGGGGTGATCTCCCGAAAAACCCCTCCGACGCTCAAGTTAGAACGTGGATATGAGAATATGAAGTAAGTGATTATAAACTGAATGCAAGAAGATGCTGTGGATGATGTTACTGGAATTTTGGTAGGCTAATGAAGTATAGAATAAGTAAGGTTACTTAAGATTAATTTTAGATGATCTCTTCCTCTCTGATGGTTGTCCCTATTTATAATGTTGAGAGAGGAAGTAACATCTGAGAGGGGAGGTTGAAGATCATGGGAGCAGTGGGCAGTTACCAGCCTTGGGAGAAGGATAGCCAAGCAATGAGGGAGAGTGGGAAGTTGGGTCAAACAAGAAGTTATTTTGCTGGAGGGAGGTTAGGGTATTTGGAGGTAATTAGCCTTTGGGCCTCTCAAGGAAGGAGGAAATTCAGACAAAGGCCCATTGACCGAAAGTCAAGGTCAATCCGGAAAGTCAAAGGTCATTAAGGTAAAATGACATTAATAATTTAAACAAATAAATAAGTTAGCCCCACGCACGAAGAATGATATAAGAAAAGCAACCCTGATAATCGAATTATCTTTCTTTGTGTGGAAGTGGTAATCGGCAGTTGGCAGATCTTTTGGAGGATCCTGAAAATTGGATTTGTAAGCTTTAAATCTACTGTCCATATGCCGAATTCCGAGTTGCAACGAAGAAGTTATAGCCTTTTTTATAATAACCGCAGGAGATGCCTCAAGAAAGATGAATAACATCAGTAAAGCCGCGGCTTCAAGCATGCCGCGGCATGTCTCTGTCCATCTATACCATTTAGTAGCAGGAGAATAGATGCAAAAAGTTGGATCCTGGTACATGCTCTACCGATGCCGCGGAAGCTCCAATACTTAGAATATTTTGGAACAAGAAAGCCCCCAAGGGGGGTCCGACTTATCGACCGCACGGATTTTCAGGGACTTGGATATCTTTAAACGAGATCACCATCAAAACGGGTCCGACTTATAGACCTTACGGACGGGATGCCGGTTTGATCTGATCTACCTTCCTTTTTGTTGTCGCGCCATAAGCCGGAAATTTAAGGGAAGGTATAATACCGCGGAATGAATGAGTTGACTTTCCATTCAACCGAATCGAATGTATTGAAGACGCGGCTTGAATATATACTTTGATTTCTATTCTTCACTGAGGTACTTAAGGGAGTCCGACTTATAGATGTTGCGGGGAGATAAAAAGACTTGGAATCACTTTCTTCTTTCTAACACGTCCCACCTTTTTCTTCTAGGACGCGGAAAGATTATGTAATTCCGTGCCTTGGATGATACTGAAGAAATGGAAGAATTTTTCCCATACTTAGAATTTTTACACCCCAACTGGAGGCACGTGGGGGTCCGACTTATCAACCATGCGGACATTCCAATACTTGGAATAATTTTTATCCGTCCAGGGGTGTAATTTAGGGTCCAACTTGTCAACATTACGGCTTTGATAGAAACTTTTATAACTTGGAGTCTGTTGTCATTTTACCCCATCTTGGTAGTCCGACTTATCGACTCCCCGGTCATAATCAAGATCTGATACTTGGAAGATATTTTTAATCTCCCCTCATAGAGGGTTCGACTAATCGACCTCACGGACATTAGATAAGAATACTTAGACAAATTTTTGACGTTTGACCCTTATTAGGGGTCCGACATATCGATTCCCCGGTTTAAGTTTGGGACACCACCTTTCGTTCAACGGATGTTTAGGTTCGATGTTTTGAGCATTTATTGCTGCAATAAATAGGGTTGTTGGAACAGTTCTCACATAACTCATTAATTCCTCCAATTCTTCAAATCGCTAGAAAGAGAAAGTAGAGAGAGACGCTCTGACAATCTTCAACCCTCCTTCAAACTTCTGACAATTCTCTCGAAGATCTTCAAGGATTCTGACAGAACTTCATCAAATTTCTGACAAATCTTCAAAATATTTTCAAGGTATTCAAATCTTTCTTCAAATTTCTTGAATTTCTTCACATTAATCTTCAAACTGTTCTTCAGATTGTTCTTCGTATTCTTGAATGTTTAGAGTTTTGAATTAATTTCATGAAATTAGCCCTTATCCTTCACAAGTTTCGCCTAGTATTTTATGACTATCGTTAATATGGATGTCGCGGCTACTCATGAGATAATAGCTAACTTCGACATTAACTCGGATATCCCGACGGAAATTCCTTTGGTAGCATGTAGACGCTTTAATAAAGAAGGGTTGTTAATGAATGATTCGGACGATAGTAGTTCGGTGAGAATCACCCCTCATTATGAACCAATAAAAGCCGGGGATGAGTCGTCTGTGTCCCCGATATACCCTCCGGAGATAATGAAAACTGCTCCTTGGGAAGTGAGTGTTGCTTTCTTCCCCAATTACCTACCGCGAATAAATCCTGACCTGGAAGGGTTATTGTATGTAGATATGGAAAACATTGAAGGATCAGCCGAGTCTTCTGGAAGGGAGAGCGCAGCGCCGGTTCCTCCTCTATTCTACATTCCCAGTGGCGGTGCCCTTAACTATTTCATAGATCTACAAACCAAGAGAGACCAAGACAAGCGTCGGGAAGCCATTTCTCAGAAATGGGGTTTGAAAGATGACATCAATATTATTACCCCGGGAAATTATGACACCGTTAGGTTTCCTCCCCCACACTGTATAGCCGTATATTTTCCTTCTTTTGAGTTAGGACTTAGGTTTCCTCTTCACCCATTTTTTAGGGAGGTGTTAGAGTTTTTGAACGTCTCAGTGCCTGAGTTATACCCTAACGCGTGGGGTTGTATGGTGGCATTTTTGATCTTATGTAAAGTTTTGGCCGTGCCACCAACACTTACCGCATTTAGGTATATATTTAGAGCCCGCCTATGTAATTCTCAATCATACGGCTGTGGCTGGGTAGCTTTCACCCACCGTCGTGGACTGAAGATAGTCCACGACCTCCCCGATAACCAAAAGGGGTATAGGACGAAGTTTGCCTACCTATACAATTCAGGAGGATGGAATATTAAGACCTCCTTCGACATCAAACCCAACCTTTTGGGTTTTAATAATGGGATCCCGCAGTGTTCTTTTAGTGACGCGGTGATCATTGAGTATGCAAAGATGGACGTTCAATTGGAAAGGAAACCTATGAACGTCCAACTCAACTGGATACCGGGTCGTCCTGAGCTGGAGAATGAGAACCTCCTCTCAGCGTTCGGCATCAGCTTGGCTATCAATCGGAGTAAGAGTCGACGGATTTCTTCCTTCCCTTTTGTCTGGTATGTTTACTTGTTTCTAACTCTTGATTTTTCAGGGATAGCCAAGGAAAATTTACGGGCAAAAAATCCGGAACTCATGAAGAAATTTAGCGTCATGAGATTTGCTCAAGGGGCCATCCAACGGCCCGCGGAGAAACCGCTGCCTCTTCCTCCAAAGGTATAAATTCATACATATTTTTCCGAACTATGAGAGATTTCTTCGGTTTCTTCTAACTTTTTCTCTTGTAGGACTCGGCAACGGTGGAGAAGGGGCTGGACGAAGTCCCCTGCGAAGAGGAAGCTCTCCGGCTCCTTGAGGAGAGGAGACGAGTCCACATTCCCGATGACTCCCAGAGGGTAATCCCTTCTAAGAAGAGGGAATCGAAGAAGAGAGAGAGGAAGAGAAAGAGAGTCTCTTCCTCCCATGAGGAGAGTACCTCGAAGAAGGCCTCTGCAGGAACGATAATGACGGCCGTACCTCTGCAAATGAGGTCGGTGGAGGAGGAGGTGGCTTCACATCAAGCCGAGGCGTCCCCTGTCCTGAGCCGGGGCAAAGAGAAGGTGGGGGAATCGACCGCGGCTCCCAAGGCGAAGAAGGAAGAGGTGTACCGTCGTCGGGAGGTTCTTCCTTTCCGTCACGACACCCCTTTTACTGATTTGGGGCATAAGGGTATGATTACCCAATTCAATAGGGCGACATCCCACTTGATCAGCCAGGTGGATGTCGACCTCTTGGAGTCCCTGTCCCCCACCGATAGGGTGCGTCAACTCCAAGTTTCCGCGGCTGAGGTAACGTCCTTCCACTTTTATCTTCTTAAGTTAACTATGCTTAGATTTAAACTTATTCTTTTTGCAGGCTTTTCTGAGGTTGTCCTTTGAGCTCAACCTCAGTCGCCAAAGTGCCGCGGACAGGGAGACGCTGGCCGCCCTATCCTCCCGCTGCGATGAGCAGGACGAGGAGCTCCAAAAGCTCCGAGAAGAACTGCCGGGCTTAAAGGAAAACTAGCTAAATGCTCTGAGTTGAAGGAGCGTTTAGTCAGAACTGAACAGTGGCGGGAGAGGGCGAGAAAACAGTTGGAGGAGACCTTTGGAAGTCTGGACGCGGCTTCTAACAAATCGGCAACCCTCGGCCATGAAGTCGGTCACCTAATGGATGTTCATGCTAAGCTGGTTCATCAGAACCAGTATCTTTTGGAACAGGTGTCGGCTGATTCGGCCAAATTCAAGACTTTGCTATCCGCGGCTAGGGTGTATTAAATCAGCTTAGAGAGACGAGCCCGGATAGCTAGGGATTGGCTTACTTCGGACAAGCCGGAGGCGTCAAGTTTCTTGGGGGATCTGACAGCAGAGATGGTGGGCACAGGTTCCACGATTACTGAAGAGAGGTACCGTCTGGCTACCGCGGAGTTAGGCGTTGACTTCGATTCCCTCAAACAAAAGGCAAATCACAAGGGGGACGAAGCTTTGGCCAACCTAGCTCCAATTTTGGAGCGGGAGTCGGCGGTACTGGTGGATCCCAACTGGGACGTGGAAGAGGCGAGGGCTTGGTCGGAGAGAGTTGATGTTGCGGCTGAGAAGGAGGCTCTATGCCTTGATCTGGATAAGTTAACTCTCTCCCCTCCTTCGGCCTCGGGCACCCCCGAGAACTTGGCGCTTTCCTAGCTGGAGAGTTTATGCGTAGACCTGTCAAATCTCCTTATCGATGAAGGAAGAAACCTCCAGGGCTTGTCCAAGGAGCTGTCCGAGATTGAAGTGGAGCCGTTCAACATTGAATATTTTGTGAGCTTCACTCCAAGTCTTGAAGAGGGGGCGGCCGAGTCTCCTTAGTTGCCGGCCCAGGACACAGAGGGGGACGTTGATGCCTTTTTAGATGATGTTTAATTTTGTTTTGTAATTGTAATTTAAAATTGACATTTTTGACCGGTTTTTGTAATTCTAATTGTTACATGTGTATATATTTTTGAATGACACTTCTATCATTGATACTGCCTCTTTTAATCTTAGCATTTCTAAGATTTTGTACTTCCTTAGTTTGACTCTTAGTCCGCAGACTCTTTCAAAAAGTGGGGAGTGACGCGGTCAAAATTAAACTTAGAACAATTTTGGTCTTGGGACCCTCTTCTAAGTGTCCGACTTATCGATGCCACGGTCGGGATCTATTGAAGTTTACTTAGACTAATTTTGAACTTGGGACCCCCATCTAAGGGTCCGACTTATCAATGTCACGGCTGGGTGACCTCTTGAAGATTTACTTTGTCTAATTTTTGAACTTAGGACCCCAATCTAAGGGTCCGACTTGTCGACGTTGCGGGCAGAAAACATCGAGCTTAATTTTAACTTAGAATAATTTCGAACTTGAGACCCTAATCTAAGGGTCCGACTTGTCGATGTCACGGTCAAGAAACATCTAGCGAATGTTACTTAGAATAATTTAGAACTTGGGACCCCAATCTGAGGGTCCGACTTGTCGATGTCACGGTCGGGAAACATCTTAGCAAATTTTTACTTAGAATAATTTTGAACTTGGGACCCCAATCTGAGGTCCGACTTGTTGATGTCACGGTCAGGAAACATCTTAGCAAATTTTTACTTAGAATAATTTTGAACTTGGGACCCCAATCTGCGGGTCCGACTTGTCGATGTCACTGATTTGTGGCGGCTTAGAATTAATTTGGATATGGGACCCCTCTCAAGGGGTCCGACTTATGGACACAACTGAATTTTATAAGATTTGCAATATTACTAGAAGAAGTAGAATATAACTGAATACTTTTTAGAGCCGGGTAATTCTGAAAAATAAAATCTCTGTCTTATTGTAAAATGTAGACAGCGCGACTGATGCCGCGGGATAAAATTGCGATTATGATGACATTAATGATCAGACTGGCCTTTTGCGAATCTTATTAAATGAAGTACTTTTTCAAGTGATCTCCATTCCATGGGCGGGGTAGTTTCTTTCCTTGCATGTCTTTCAGCTCGAATGTTCCAGGTTTGATGACACGGACGATTTTGAACGGACCATCCCAGTTTGCTCCAAGCTTCCCTTTATCTACGATTTTCCCTGTGGCTTCGATTTTGCGTAGGACTAAGTCCCCAATATGAATGTGTTTAGTTTTGACGAGCCGATTGAAGCTGCGCGTCATTTTTTGCTTCTGGGCCATGGACCTTAGTAACGCGTTCCCCCGTGTTTCTGGAAGCAGATCCAAGTTCTCCTTTTTCCTTTCTTCATTCTCCTCGTGTGAGTAGTAGGTGACCCTTGTGGAGGGTATGCCTATTTCTACTGGAAGCATGGCTTCGGACCCGGATACTAAGGAGAATGGCGTATGCCCTGTTGCTTCTTTGACAGTTGTTCGGCTTGCCCATAGGATGTCGGGTAGTTCTTCGTCCCAAGTACCTTTGGCCCCTTCTATTTTCTTTTTGATACCGTTTAGGATCTCCTTGTTTGCTGATTCAACTTGCCCATTTGTTTGTGGCCGAGATACGGAACTAAATCGGATTTGAATGCCAAATCTGTCACAGTATTGTATTGTGTTCTTACTGACAAACTGTCTCCCATTGTCAGTAATGATCACACGAGGAATGCCGTATCTTGTGATTATATTTCGCCATATGAATTGACAGACTTGTTTGTCTGTGATGGAGCTTAGGGCCTCTGCTTCTACGTATTTGATGAAATAATCAATGGCCACTATAATGAATTTACGTTGCCCCTTTGCTGGAGGGAAGGGGCCAAGGAGATCCATACCCCATTTATCGAATGGTAAGATGGCTTGCATGACGGACAGGTAGTTAGAGGGTTTCCTTCCAATCTTTGAGTGGTATTGGCATTCGGGACATCGCTTGACCAAGGATGTAGTTTGCCAATGACGGTTCGTACTCCTTGATGTATACTGCATCCGCCTTCATGTATTTCGCGAAGGATGTAGTTTCCTTCTTCAGGAGAAACACATTTTAAAAGGGGATGGGTATATGATTTTTTATAGAGCGTGCCTTCGTGGAGCTCGAACCATCTAGCCTTATTTTGAAGCACTTTGGCCTGATTCTCGTCATGGGGAAGCGTCTGATTTTGCAAATATTTGATGTAAGGCTCCATCCACATTTCTAATCTATCAACGGTGTTAACCATGAGGTTGATACTGGGGTTTGGGAGAACTTCCCAGATGATATCGCGAGCCGCGAATGTTTCGGCTGAGCTGGCGAGTTTTGCCAGGGAATCGGCTTGTGCGTTTTGGGATCTTGGGATATGGACCAATGTGAATTTGTCGAATTTCTTGACAAATTCTTTTACTTGTTGCAAGTACATCTTCATGCCATCGTCTTTGGCCTCGAATTCTTCATTCACTTGTCCGACTATCAGCTAGGAGTCGGAAAAAGTGGATAATATTTTCGCCCCTGCTTCATGGCAGATTTTGAGCCCCATGAGTAATGCTTCGTATTCCGCTTCATTATTAGAGGCCGCGAACTCGAATCTGACCGCTCTTTCCACACGGACCCCTGCAGAAGACATGATCAGCAACCCAGCTCCGCTTGCTGACTGTGTCGAGGATCCATCCACATATAACTTTCATTCTTGATTAGGCTCAGGATGTTGGGGGATAGTGCTTTCGGCGATGAAGTCCGCCAAGGCCTGTGCTTTGATCGCCGTTCGTGGTTCATATTCGATGCCGAATCCGCAAGTTGATTAGCCCAATCAGTGACACGGCTTGATTTATTCTTTCCTTCCAGAATCTTTTTCACGGGTTGGCTGGATCTGACGATGATCTGGTGGGATTGGAAGTAAGGTTTCGGTTTTCTGCTTGCCATCACGATTGCAAATAAGACCTTTTCTACTTCGCTGTAGTTTTCCTCAGATGCTCGAAAGGCGTGACTCACATAGTATACGGGGAATTGCTTCTTCTCTCTCTCGGCGATCAGTACTGTTGATAGAGAGTATTCGGAGACCGAGACGTATAAAACCAGCTTTTCCCCGTTGTATGGCGAAACAAGTTTCGGCAAAGAGGACAAGTGCTCTTTCGTTGGAAGGATTCTTCGGTTTCTCTTGTCCATTCGAACTTGCTTTGTTTGAGGGTTTTGAAGAAGGGCGAACATCTATCCGCGGACTTTGATAGAAACCTTCCCAAGGCAGCTATGCATCCTGTTAGCTTTTGAACTTCTTTTACGGACCCTGGGGACTTTATGTCCCGGATTGCCTGTATCTTGTCGGGGTCGGCTTCTATTCCTCTTTCGTCAACAAGGAAACCAAGGCATTTCCCACCGGTGACTCCAAACACGCACTTTTCAGGGTTGAGTCCACGTATACTTCCAAGTTTCGGCCTATCTGAGATTGGAAGACCTTATTGACCATTCTCTGGTACGTAGCTCCAGCATTCTTTAGCCCAAAGGGCATAACCTTGTAGCAGTATACTCCGGCATTGGTAATTAAGGCCGTATGTGGCTGGTCTTCTATGGCCAAGGGGATCTGATGGTAGTCGGCGTAAGCATCCATGAAACTCAATAGAGCGTGGTCCGCTGTGGAATCTACCAGACGATCTATCTTAGGAAGAGGATAATCGTCTTTGGGGCAGGCCTTATTCAGATCCGTGAAGTCAACACACATCCTCCACTTGCCGTTCGCTTTTTTCACGAGGACGACGTTTGAGAGCCAGTCGGAGTATTTGCATTCTTTGATGAATTCAGCTCTCAGCAATTTCTCCACTTCTTCTCGGGCAGCCTCTATCCGCTCTTTTCCTTGATGTCGCAACTTTTGCTTTACGGGTTTGTAGCCTGGTTTTATATCAAGTTTATGCCACATGACACTTGTAGGGATGCCAGGCATCTCTTCCATGGAAAAAGCAAAGACGTCGAGGAACTCAGTAAGGGTGGCAACGATATCTTGCCTCACCGGGCCAGGGAGATCCTTCCCTATTTTGATGCGTTTTCCCCCGAATATGTCCACCTCCTCGTATCTTTCTACGGGGCGAGGTCTTTCTTGCGGGTTGGGGTTCTCCAGATACACGCTCATGACACTTGGGGGCTCTTCTTTCCTTTCCCTTTTGGAGGGGGTGATGAAAGTTTCTCGTTTTAAGGTGTTGATGAGGCATTGACGTGCCGTCACCTGATCCCCCTTGAGGATACCCACTTGTCCGTCATCCCGCTCGAATTGTAGGAGGAGTTGATGAGGGAAGATCGCGGCTTTGATTTTGTTGATGAGCGGAAGCCTCATGATAGCGTTGTAGGGAAAGGTTAGATCCACCACCGTGAAACGTATGGGCATGGTTCTGCTTCCGTTTCTTTCCCCCACCCGCACGGGAAGGATTATCGTGCCCAGTGGGATGACTTGACTTCCCCCAAACCCAATCAGCGGTTTGTCTAGGGGTTGTAAGTGCTTTTCCTCGAACTTCATTTTTCTCAGACACTCCATTGTTATGAGATCAGTCGTGCTCCCGGTATCCACGAGTACCCTTTTGACTTTCATTTGCCCAATTTTGAGGGTGACCACCAGAGTGTCAGTATGGGGTTGTTGCAGCGTTTGGGAGGTCGTGGCATCGAACCTCATGATCGGCCCACTTGATGAGGCTTTCGGGGGCTCTTTTAGCAGAGTGTGGACGCTATTTCTCGCTGCGTGGATGGTAGGATATTCTTCCGTATATCCTTCGAAAATCATGTTAATAGTTCCTTGAGTGTTGGAACTTTCGCGCTTGGCCTCATCCCTCTTGGGGGATTTGCGTCTCTGATTCCATGGCCTCCTCTCTGCTTCCCTTCCAGCATCGTAGTCCTTTCGATTGATGAACCTGGACAATTTTCCCTCGTCAGCCAACTGATGTAGGATACGTTTGAGTTCGCGGCATTGTGCCAAAGTGTAACACCCCGAAATTTTCCCCGATATATTAAATAATTTGCTAGTAATATTATTATTTTTATTATTATTATTCTTTTTAGAAAAAAAAAATATTTCATTTATTATTTATTTTGTTAGTAGGTTAAATCATGAGAATCCAACTTTTAAGGCAATTAAAATCATTTTATGTCCAAATCTTTTCCTAATCTATCTTTAATTTCAAAAAAAAAAAAAAAAAATAAATAAATAAATAAAAAAAGGGAAATGGCAAAGGTTGGCCGGCCATATGGGAATATTTGGGAGGATTTGTAACTTCCATTTGAGTAAATGGAAGGTTAAGGAAATTATTATAATAAAATCTCATAAATCCTTAATCAATTCCTTTCCTTTCCTTATTCCTTTCCTTACTCCTTTTCATTTTCAAATTCAATTGCAAGTAAGAAAAAAAAAAAAAATACTCTCAAAGTTTCTCTAATTCTCACGCCTAATATCATCAAATTGGTTCATCAAATTTTGGTGTGTTCTTGAGCAATTGTAAGTAATTCTTAACCTAGTTTTATTTTTTAAATTTCTATGTTTTTATATGTGTGATTTTATAGTTATGATTTTGTTCATGAATTAAAAAAATTTATGTTTAGATGTATGATGTTTTTTCTATTTAAATTTAATGTATGGTTTTAGGGTTTTAGATTTGTGCACATGTGTGTGTAGAATTGTTTGATGAATGATTGAAATATATATATATATATATATAAATATATATATATATACATTAAAAAAAAAAAATGGTTGTTCATAAAAAAAAATGTGTATGTGGTGATGGAAATTTATTTTTATTGATTAATAAAAGAGAAGTATAAGGTTGATAGAAGAAAAATTTGCATGTATATATATGTGATGTGTTTGTGTTTGAACATTGGAGTAAAAAGAATTATTTTTAAGAAAAATATAGATAATTAATTAAAATTTATTTTTGTATGTGATCATGGAAATTATGTAAATTTTATTGTTTAGATTTATTAAAGAATAAAGCATTGAAATTTTATATTTTGGTGATAAAAAAAATGGAATCCCGTAGGTTTTGAAATAGTGGAAAATTTGTGTTTTTGGAGCATTTTTGGCTTTGAAATTAAGTTAAAAATACTTATACTATGTTATAAATTATGAAATTTGGTACCCGGGGGTTTTGACGCCTTCCGGACGCAACGGTGAAGTCGGATTTTCAGTTTGACAGTATTAAGATGAGTTTCTGGACAGAATGTATAAGCTGTCCAGTTTTGTGTTTATACCATGTTGTAGTATGTGATGGATGTTCATGTTGTGTGTAGCATTCTAGGTATGGATGTGATTGTATATGTGTGTTATGTGTGATTTGAGGAAAATGT
Organism: Amaranthus tricolor; assembly: GCF_026212465.1. Taxonomy (NCBI): domain Eukaryota; kingdom Viridiplantae; phylum Streptophyta; class Magnoliopsida; order Caryophyllales; family Amaranthaceae; genus Amaranthus; species Amaranthus tricolor. The sequence goes on from NC_080061.1 coordinate 14,915,185, forward strand.
GTATGTGTGCTTATTTCCCGAATACGATTGAACCTTGTAGGAAGTCGATTCGTGACCGGGAATTGATTGAGACGTTTGCGAGTTGGTTATTTTTGCTTAAGGTATGTACACGCAGCGTGGTTCGCAATAGATCGATGTATCATGTATTAATGATACCCAAAAGTAAGGCATGGGTATATAGAACGAATAATGCTATCGTTCGAATCAATAATTCTATACATTGTTATGATAAGTAGAGGTAGTATGTCCTCAATAACTTAAGTAGAGGTAGTATGTCCTCACTAACTCAAAAGTGGACGTAGTATGACGTCAATCTTTATATATTGTTTTGAAAGTAGAGGTAGTATGACCTCACTAACTTAAAAAGTGGACGTAGTATGTCGTCAATTGGTGGAAAAGAATTACTCGCGGCATATGAGGGCTTTATGAGCCACCGCGGGGGTATGCATACTTAACTATAGACACCGAAGTAAGGCGAGTGTCTATGGTAGAGGCTTGCTTAGGGGTTAGCTCCCCCTAATGTATTGTCTCACTTATGGAGTTTGGAGTGTACCGGCAGTATGGCTGGATAGTACCGGCAGTATGGCTGGATAGTACAGCAGTATGGCTGACTAACTTTTTACATGAAACAAATATTTTTTTAATAAAGCAAGATCAAGCGTACGGTTTCTGTGATTTGTTAACTAATTAATTAAACTTTCTCTTATGTTATTAATTATTGATATGCGACGTTCGCTGACGTGTGCTTTTGGTCTTAACGACCCTGCGATGATGTTGTGTCCTATCTGGGCAATGACTAGCAGTAAGTTAAGTTGCAGGTCTGGGGAGTGAGGATTGTCCCTTGAAGAAATAAATTATTAAAGTAAAGAAGTCTTAAAAAGAACTTCAAAGTTTAGTTAAAGAGCATTTGGTTTTTATGAGGCGACTTTCGCTCTCAAGTTGTAATAAGTAGATTTGACTTTTCGTTTCTTATCCGCTGCTAAGTATTTCTTATTATCTAATAGTTTTAAATAACGCTAATAGAACTCGATCCGCACGTTTCCTTAACTTCAAAACCGTTTTAAACTGTTCCCAACGTTTCGGTTTGACTCGGGTTTTAGTTGTTTTGTTTTAAAAGATCATTTTCTTTTCTTTTCAAAGACCCGAGTTATTCCGAGATGTTACACAAAGTGTGGTCGTGCTCTTTGTGGTAATCACACCACAGAATATATGTCTTTCCTGTTCCGGTTGAACACCGGATCATTGCCTCCATCTAACAGATTTCGCGTCCTGGGCTCCCCTTCAGTGACATATCGTGACGGGATTGTGGGGGCCCCATATCTGACAGAGGTTCCGGACGACGCGGCATGTAGTTTCTTTCCCTCCTGGATGACTGTTCCTCTCTGCTCCTTGAGGGATGATTGGTTGGATCCTTCTTATCCGACCTCCGTTTTTTAAGATCATGGGCTTGACATATTTCGGAGGCCGTGACATAGCTTTGGCATTGCTTCATGGCCTCCGCGTACGTCTTTACTTGACTTTCGACTAACTGGAACTTCAGTCGTTGGGCCTTCATTCCGTTGATCAGGGCATTTAATGCAACCGATTCTTCCAAATCAGTTGCTTCCAGTACCGCCTCATGAAACTTTTTTAGATAGGATGATATTGACTCTCCTTCCAATTGCGTGATGCTAAGCAGATGGAAGTTTGATTTTTCCTGTCTTCTTGATGCTACAAAATGACCCAGGAACTTGCCTTCCAATTGGGCGAAGTTGTGGATACTTCCTCCTAGAAGGGAGGTATACCATGTCAGCGCCACTCCCGTAAAAGTAGTTGGGAAGAACTTGCACCACAATGACGGGTCAGTGGTATACAGCAACATTAGGTTTTTGTAGGCCATCAGGTGTTCCTCCGGGCAGGATGTCCCATCGAAGGCCGCCATGCTTGGGATCTTTATTTTCCCGTTGTTGGGAGTATTTAGTATCTCTGGGGCCAGCAGAGAGATTATTGGTATGAGATTTTCAGGAGGGATACTTTTGCCGGCCTCATTCCGCGGCATAGTTACGTGGCGGCTAGATTCCGCAGGTTGGGCTGCTTTCTTTCTTCCCTCCTTTTATCCACCAGTGATTGGACGCTTTCAGACGTTTTTTGTTTCTTACTCTCTAGGAAGGTGCGGGCGTCTTGAGAGGCGGTTTTAGATTCGCCATCTCGCGAATCTGTCTTGCCGAGACTCTGGTAGGTTCAGGATCTCTCCCGCCTCTTCTTATTGCGCCTATTGGAGTGGGAAGTCCTCGAGTTCCCATCTTGAGATTCATGAGACTTTGGTATTTCTTGATGGGGTTCGATTCGTTCCTGCAAGTTTTTTATTTGGTCCGCCATGTCTTCTAATACTCGTTGTTGAGTAGGAGTATTATTTATGACTGCGCGGAGTTGTTCAGAGAAAGCGGCAGTGAGGTTGCGCGCTAGCATGTCCAGATCACGACGAGTCACGGCTTGATTATTAGCGTGACCTGCGGAAGTGTCTGTATCTGTGCTATGCACGGTTGCAGTTTGAGTTGGATTTTTCTTAGGAGCCATGACTTTTTATTTCTTCCCCACAGACGACGCCAAACTGTTTCGGTAATGAAACGAGAAAGTGGGAAACACTTGAAATACCGTTAGTAGAAGTGTTATCAGGGGTGGCGATTCGTTGGAAGTGTTGGCCTCTTAAGGTTTTGATGATGACTTTACTTTTAAATAAACAAACATATTATTAGAGATTGTTTTGTAGGTATATATCCGATTTAATGTGAATCGTTGATGAAGCCTATGACTTGATTCGTGGAAGATGTACATGTCTCAAATATCCAAGAAGTTGGACAATTGCTCTGGAAGACAGTTTACTGTTCCTAGAGTTGAAGTTCTGACGAAAGTTGTAGATGGAGACAGTGTGCTGTTCCTCATGATACAGGTCTGAAGAAGACATTGACTGGAAATTACGAAAATTAAGTTTTCTGTTTTTAGTTAATGTAAAAGGTCAAAATTTAATTAGTTGCTTAATTAAATTTATTTATTAATTGGCAAAATATTTTTAATTCGCCTAAAAACATGGAGAAAATCAATTCCTTGTTTATCTCCTATAAACTCGGAATTCAAGAGACTTGTTCTCTTCTTTGAATTGGTCTCCTATAATTTAGGATCTTCCTTAACCCATGATGTTTTAACCGTGCATGTGTACAGCAGTTACATTCCACTCATACCTTTAACTAACTTTCCATTTTCTTTGGGAGTAAGTAAGTTATGGAGAACGTGGGATATGTGCAACTTGTGGAGAACATGGGCTGAGTGCACTGCTTGCTGTTCCCCTTATAAAAGAGGGAAATTACGGTTCAGTGGGTATGAATGAATGAATGAATGAATGAATGAATGAATGAATGAATGTTGCATTGAGAGTGTCCATCTAAGGGAGATTTAATCAAGAAAAATATTCTAAGTTTTGTTTTAAATGCCAATTAATTCATAATATTTTTCTTGAGCAACAATTTCATTTTGATCTTTATGAGAATTGGCCTTGTAAAGGGTAATTGAGTGTTATGTTGTAATTAGACTTATGGGAAGTCTAAGGGAATAGAGAATAGAAACGTGAGAAGAGAAAGAGAAGGAGAGAAGAGAAGAGAAGAGAAGTGGGCCTAAGTAGAGAAGCTTTGAGTAAAGCATTTAGAGAATTGAGAAGCTTCAAGTGAAGCAAACATTGTTTTGTGTAATTGTAACTAATTGCCTAAACATAGTGAGAATTTTGAAATCCCGGGGGGTCGTGGTTTTTCCTTCTTATTAGGCCAAGAAGGTTTCCACGTAAAATCCTTGTCTCCTTTTATTATTCTTTTCGTTTTTAAGTTTAAGTTTTTGTTCTTTACTCAATATAATTCCGCAAAAATTAGAGGCAAAAATCTTAAATCTACTACACAACAATTCACCCCCCCTCTTGTTGCTTTCGATCATTCATTAGCATTCCTACAGGAAGGAAGCGACTTGAATTCCTGCAAAACAATACGTTAGCCTTGTCCGGGGGGTGATCTCCCGGAAAACCCCTCCGACGCTCAAGTTAGAACGTGGATATGAGAATATGAAGTAAGTGATTATAAACTGAATGCAAGAAGATGCTGTGGATGATGTTACTGGAATTTTGGTAGGCTAATGAAGTATAGAATAAGTAAGGTTACTTAAGATTATTTTTAGATGATCTCTTCCTCTCTGATGGTTGTCCCTATTTATAATGTTTAGAGAGGAAGTTACATCTGAGAGGGGAGGTTGAAGATCATGAGAGCAGTGGGCAGTTACCAGCCTTGGGAGAAGGATAGCCAAGCAATGAGGGAGAGTGGGAAGTTGGGTCAAACAGGAAGTTATTTTGCTGGAGGGAGGTTAGGGTATTTGGAGGTAATTAGCCTTTGGGCCTCTCAAGGAAGGAGGGAATTCAGACAAAGGCCAATTGACCAAAAGTCAAGGTCAATCCGGAAAGTCAAAGGTCATTAAGGTAAAATGACATTAATAATTTAAACAAATAAATAAGTTTGATAAATGATACCATGACAAAATTAGAATGAGATGATACGTAAGAGAAATCAAATACCTTTAGTTTTGATGGAAACTAGGTTTTACAATGAAAGCAGTTATGAATAGAACGAAAATATGAGCAAGCTTGCAGCAAAAGTTTTGAGTGTCAATGGTGAAAGATGCAGCAACAACTGGCTGTAGCAGAAGAAGGAGAAATGTCGAAAGGTTAGCAGTAGTGGTTATTTGTATCGTTATTTGTATTGTTTGTTAGAATAAAAGATACAAATAGTATTATTTGTATCTTTTATTTCAATAACGCTAAATCTTGAATGAGCCGGTAGTAGGCATGCGACCAGCCCATCAGAATTGATTAGTCCAATATATGTATTAAATTAAACTTTTTTTTTTAACTTTTCAATACAAACTCATCCTAAAAATACGTTTTTCCTCTAGAATATTATTTTAAGCTTTATTCTCCCAAATCAATGGTTTCCTAAGTCAACACCCTCAATCACTAAGCACCACCATAACCCTAGCCACGTTGCCTCTATGTCGCCACTATGAGTCAGATTCCGACCACTGTGATGTCCTCTTCTCCTTAATCCACTCGCAGCACCAACTCTAGCACCACCATGATTGTAATCTCCACGGCAACTGGCGTCATCATCTCCAATGAAATTTTAATCTCATGTATTGTAGTTCGTTGGTGTAAATGGTCTAGAAAATTGTTGTCCTGATCTCAAGTTTAGCGTTGATTGTGTTATAAATTTAATACTCAATATTTTCAAGCACTGTAACTCAATAAGTTAGCTAATTGTATCAAATTAAAAAATGGGTTTTCTTTTCATTGAATGAGTTTTAATGGAATAGTGCTTGTTTGAATTAATGAAATTTTGTGTGTTTATTTGTAGTTTAAATAGGTATGTGTTTGTATTCAAAATGTTTATTCAATTTTTTCAAGCACATATTAAGTTAGCTAAAATTTTCAAGTAATGTATTTAATTTTGGTTTAAGAATAAAGTGATGATATGATGATAATGTTGATAATGGTTAAAAATGGCGGTCAAAGATCATTTATTTACTTTAATTCATGGAGATGATTATTGTTGAGTTTGCACTCCAAGTGTTCAATAAAATGATTACTTTATGTACCAACAATAAATTTTAACATCCTACTTTAATGTTTTAAATGCCTATTTCAAGTATTAAAATGTTATTTTAAGGATTAAAATGCTCATTCTTAATCTGAAAATAATTAAAATGTCATTTCAAATATTAAAATGTCTTTTTAAGGATTAAAATGTTAACAATAAATGTTCCTGGAAATAAGAATTGGGCTAGGGTTTGTACTCCAAAGAAGTTGGGTGGTTGGGTATTCGTAATTTGAAAGTTTGGAATCTGGCTACTGTGGGTAAACATGTGTGGCATATATCTTCTATGAGTGGTTCCATGTGAGTCAGATGGGTGCATGGTGTTTATACAAAGGTTGGAAATTGGAAGGTCTTTAATTCTCCAATAACTTCAGTTGGGCTTTTAAGAAGATATGTAAGGTTAAAGATAGGCTTGGTCAATGGATCTTACTCTATCAAAGAGGTCTATCATAAGCTTTTAGGGGCTGGGTAGCCAGTTGACTGAGCAAGTTTTGTATGGGATAGAAGCTCTATTCCTAAAGCTCGATTCATATTATGGATAGATGTAAATGAGAGATTGAAGTCAAGGGACAAGTTGGCTGCATTAGGGCTCATCTCTACTGACATTTGTCCATTATGTGGTTCGATACCAAAATCTAATTCTCATCTGTTCTTTGCTTTTATCTATAGCCTTCAATGTCTTCGAGACATTTTGACATGGTTGGATATTAGGATTGTTAGTGATTCCCTGGCTGATTTTGCATCTCAGAAGTGGCAGTGTGCTATAGATAAGAGGAAGTCAGCTACTATTGGACTATGCAGTCTTACGTACGAGATCTGGTGTGTTTGGAATGATTCGATTTGGAATTTCAAAGTTCCTACGATAAGTAGGATTACTCGGCAGGTGAAACTTGCAGTTATGAGTAGAGTTTTGCATATTCCAATCAAAAGCATTAATATACAATCCCCTTGGATTAGGAATCTTTTTGATTTTGAGTAAATAGCTTATACTGTATAGTTATTTACTTTTGTCTGCTTCTAGAGTTCTATTTCCTCTTATGCACTTGAAGAGTGAAAGTCGGAAAACCCTTTTTAGAAGGGGTGCCTTTTCTTTCATGTTGATGCAAATTAGGGCGTTTGTTCTCTTGTTAGTGGTACTATTTGTATATTAATAAAATTTTTTTCTTTTCAAAAAAAAAAATTGCTCATTCTTAACCTTAACCTTCTTTCTTCAAAGGTTAAGTTTAACATTCTACTCATCAAGCTTAAAATGTCAACTTTAAGTCTTAAATAGCCAATTCTAAACCTTAAAATGTGTTTTTTAAAGCTTAAAATGTCTACTCCAATACTTAAGTTTGATATTCTCTCAATAACTTCAAGCCATAACTTACCATTTTCAAGCCTTAAAATGTTAATTTCAAAGCTTAAAATGTCTACTCTAATACTTATGTTTAATAATCTACTTACAAGCTTAAAATGCCAACACAAAGCATTAAATTGCCAATTTGCATCAAAAGGCCAATTTCAATACTTAGATTGCCAACCCCAATACTTAAATTTAACTACTTCAAACCTTAAAATGTTAACTCCAAGGCTTAAAAATTATTTGCCTCTAGCTTGCTACACTTTGTCCAAGGCAGAGAAGCGAACATTTTGTAAGTCTTTGTATGGCATTAAGGTTCGGTCTGGTTACTCATCCAACATGAACAAATTTGTGACCCTAAATGTTGACTTGAAGTTGGGAAGCATGAAATCTCACGATTGCTATGTAATGATGCAAGTGTTCTTACCAATTGCAATCCGTGGAATACTGCCAAAACATGTGAGATATTCTATTACAGAGCTATGTTCTTTCTTCAACACAATTTGTAGTAAACTTCTTGATCCCTTTAAGCTTTGAAGCTCTTCAAGTCGACGTGATTGTAATTTTATGCAAGTTTGAGATGTATTTTCCGCCTTCTTTTTTTGACACAAGGGTTCATCTTATTGTCCATCTCGTTCGTGAAATCAAGCTTTTGGGTCCAGTTTTTTTAAGGTGGTGTTATCCTTTTGAGAGACACATGGGAGTTTTACAAAACAAAGTGAGAAATCCAGCACAGCCCGAGGGGAATATGATTCAAGGCACTGTGAACGATGAGACTGGTAACTTCATAGCCGAGTATATGGCCATGGCAAAGCCTATTGGACTTCCCACCTCTCAACATGAAGGAAGGCTTGAGGGAAAGGAACAATTGGCTCCAAATCGATCACACCTCCTTGAGAAAGTCTTCTACAAGCACACTTGTATGTGTTGCATCATATTCCAGAAGTCCATCTTTTTTGAATGAGCATTTTGATATATTGTGCGCCAAATTTCCTTCTTAAGAGGATAGGACATTGATGCAGTTGTATAATCAGACGTTTATTAATTGGTTTCATAATCGAGTAATATGTGAAGAACTCAAAGGTGTATCTGAAACTGTTAAGTAGTTAGCTTTTAGTCCTCGTGATGATGTCAACAAGTATGAGGGTTACGATGTCAATGGGTTCACATTTTGGACTGAGGGTCAAGATAAGAAGTCATCTTATCTGCAGAATAGTGGGGTTTCTATTTTGGCGTCATCTACATTTTACGCGAGTGCCAAGGATCAATCGTCGATTGATGCTAAATTGGTATACTACGGGTGGGTACATGAAATATGGGAGCTTGACTACTCTATTATCACTATTGGTCTTTTCAAATGCAAGTGAGTAGATAGTAATCAACGATGCGTAAAAAATGATGACCCTTGTGGATTCACTCTTGTAGACTTAACTCGTTTATGTGATAGTGAGGAGCCATTTATACTAGCCATAGGCCAATCAAGTATTCTACATTGTAGACCCGTCTGATAAAAAATGGTCTATTGTTGTACAGGGAAAAAAACGTATCCTTGGTATTGGTGATGTTGAGGATGAGGAAGAATATGATGCTTTTGAAGACTCCCCGCCCTTTATCAATCAAAAATCCGCGGATGAAGATGATGTTGATGTTGGTTATACGCGTGTAGATCACACAGAAGGAATACATTTGAATTAAGTGATTAACAAGGTATGAAGTATTTATGTTTTTTTGGCACTTACTCGCTTAAATTAGTTCAAACTTGGTTTGTTTGCATGAAACTTGGCACACAACACTATTTGTTATATATTATTATGTTGAAATTGTTAGAATTGAAAACAATAGTCATATGCGTGATATTACGTGCTAAGTTGCGTTTTTAAGGTTTTGAAAGGGTTTTTTGCACTTTCTCGCATAAAGTGGTTCAAACATGGTTTGTTTTGCATGAAACTTCGCACACAACAATATTTGGTATATATTATTGTGTTGAAATGGTTATAATTCAAAATCATAGTCATATGCTTGAAATTACATGCTAAGTTGCGTTTTTACGGTTTTATATGCGTTTTTGGCACTTTCTCGCATAAAGACTTTCAAATATGGTTTGTTTTGCATGAAACTTAGCACAAAACACTATTTGGTATATATAATTGTGTTGAAATGGTTAGAATTGAAAATCATAGTCATATGCTTTAAATTACGTGCTAAGTTGCGTTTTTACGGTTTTTAAAAGGTTTTTGGCACTTTCTCGCATAAAGTAGTTCAAACATGGTTTGTTTTGCATGAAACTTGGCACACAAAACTATTTGGTATATATTATTGTGTTTAAATGGTTAAATTTGAAATTACGTTCCTATGTTGTTCTAATATATTTTTATTCATATTCATTCAGGTACTCATCTACAATGCACCTTTTCAGAGATGAAATTGTCCTTGAGATTGAGACATCTGATAATGAGCATCACAGTGAGTCGGATAAGACTATGACGACCCATTTTTTAGACACGAGAGGATGGCTTAAGACGCCCCACCATATACCTCGGAGATTGAATTAGTACCAACGGATGCTCCCACTACTAGTACTAGCATTGGTTCTAAAAAGAGAAAAGGACGAGGTCCTATGAAAAGCCTCAAAGACACAAAACCCGTGCACTTGGAATACAATGCATTGGGTCAACCCTGTGGCAAATGGCGTAGGAAATATGCAAAAACAAATCGGCATATGTATCCGTAAGATTTCCATATTGTACGCATGGAACGAGGTTCCAGAGGGTTTGAAAAAAACTCTCTATGGGATGATACTATGGTGAGCAACTTTACTATTTTTATTCATTTAGTTTCATTTTAAAATTAATTTAATTGACACTAATAAATATAATTTTTCTTTTGTGGAATCTTTTGTACATCGAGAACAATAAGAGGAAGAAGAATGTTTTTCTTCCAACTGTCGTTGAAAGATTCAGAGATTTCAAATCCAAGCTTGTGTCTGGCTGGATTACCAAGAAACGTGCCCGTAAGACCAAGAAGATCAAAACGGGAAACGAAGGTGGAGACCAAGCACCTTCAAAGATGCCTTATAAAATATGGGGTCATATATCAAAGAATGAATGCGAAGCGTTTGTAGCCAAAAAACAACTCCCACCGAAGTTGTATATATTATATTATAGCTTTTGATTTAATTTTACTGCTTTTGATTCTATCATTAAACTAATACATGACATTTGATTTCTATTGATTAATTAGGAAAAGCGTGGTAAAGCTTTTGAATCAGCAAGCAAAAGAAAGTTTTACCGTCGCTTGGGCCCAAAAATGTACGATATATGAGGCCCGAAAAGAGTGGTTGGATGCGGTTTTATACCCCAATCAAAGTCCCACGACCTCATTTACGGCTACCTCCACATCCGTGAATAAACCTGCTGGAGATCAAGTGTGAGATTGGTACTGTGGACTTCATTCCCGAGATTCAAGTGGTAAATTTACCATTACTGATCCGGGAACGAAGAAGGTTGCTGATGTTTTAGTGAGTTTTGAAATTATTAATTATATGCTTTATTTGTTTTGTATTTTTTTGGCTTTCATTTACTATAAACTAATTGTTATATATGTCACTTTTTATTTGAACAGATGGGTTGGAAGGAAAAAGAAGCAACAGAGGAGTTCACCCCTAGAGGCAATGTTGATGCATTGCATATGATCTTAGAGAACGACCATAGAGGGCGGCTAGTCGGAAAAGGAGGCGTCCGCGTGGGGTTAAAGAAGGCCTTCAGCAAAGAGTGTGTCGCTACTCAATCAAGAACGATGCTACCTGAATAACTAGCGACCCTCAGAAAGGAAATTACGAGGGACGTTCTCGACAAAGTTGCATTTGTTTTGCCGAAGTAGGAGCACCCATTGTAGACTTGGAAAATATGATTGTCGAGGATCAGCAAAGTCAACATGGGGATTCTAACGCTTCGGTCAAGCTAACACCCGAGCCTATTACCCCCGTTGCTCAAAATATAACACCCCAGCCCAATACTACCCCCGAGTCAACACCGGAGACCGTGAACTCCGTTGCTCAAAATCCGGAGCCAACACCCGAGCCAGTGGTAAAGGTACATAGTTTTTAAATATATAAGCACCTATTAATTTAAATTGCAACTTTTTTTAAGATTTTATTATGATGCTAATTATACTAAACGACACAATTTTCAGGAGGCGACTGTTTGTTCTCTTTTGTTACCTCAATTAGGTGTTGCCAGTGGTGGCGACTTAACTGAGGTTGCACATGGTATGGCATAGCCAACTAAAAAGGGCCAAATGGTGCATTCTATGCCTGTTACAGGTGGCCACATAAGTGTGACCGTGGAAACTATTGTAAAGGGGTTTGACAATTTCTCACTCCCAGTTCCAATGCTAGAGTGAAGCCTTGAGAAACTGTCAGACGCCCAAGGTAGTTTCGTCACGTGGCCATATGCTTGGTTTTATTTAAGCGTTTTTGGCACTTTCTCGCATAAAGTGGTTCAAACTTGGTTTGTTTTGCCCGAAACTCGGCACACAACACTATTTGGTATATGTTATTGTGTTGAAATGGTTAGAATCGAAAACAATAATCATATGCTTGAAATTAGGGCAAGCAAAAGCGGACCCGACTAGCTAACCTGATCTGAAACTGACCCGAAATTAGCGGGTTTGGGTTTAAATTTTTTACCCAATTAATTAAATGGGTCAAACCGACCTGATCTGTTTTTAAATGGGTTAGGTTCAAGTTGAATATTTTAAACCCGAAAAAAACCTATTTAACCCATTTATTAAATGGGTCAGTCAGGTCAGGACGACCCATATTATTGATGTATGCACTTTGTACTATATTTTTATGCTCCTTTCCCTTGCATTTTATGGCATTCTGATGTGTGATTTCGCATTTTCCATGTGGTTTTACGCTTGGTTAGAATTTTTGTGTGTCTTTGATTATTTCAGGCCATTTTACTCCACTCTTGTATTGGACGCGGATCACTCCTGAGCATTAGAATGCGTGCTTCGAGATTTGGCAGAGTTCGAGACCGCACTACGGCACTTTTGTGAGCTCACGGCTCCATTCGGATATGCTTGTAGTCCCATTGGGTCTCGTTTGTACTTTTGCCGTGTTCTAATGAAGAAAAGTAAGCACGAGATGATGAGCCCGGGTGGGTATTTTTATACCCGAGCGATTTCAATTGAGAAATAGGAATGTAAGCCTCCAAGCCCAGGACCCGGTCGGGTCTTGCTTAAACCCGATCGGGTGTTGCGATGTCTACTCTCTGGAAAACTCCCAGCACACGGACCCGGTTCGGTCTTCCAGAAACCCGGTCCGGTCCTGCTTTAATAACCGGTTTCCGCACAGTTTTTATTTTATGATGAGGAATGTAACAAGGGGAAAAGCAACATTTCTTCTCTGTTTTTAGATACTATTAACTCTTCACTTTTGGGAGAAAAACTTTGTAACTTTCGATTACTTTCGTTCATCCTTTGGTATTCAAATTCAAGTATTAATTCTTTATCCTTTCCTTGTTATTACTTTTAATCATGTTTTCTTTAATTAATTCTTGTTTTGTTGCAATTGATATGTGTGAGTAGTTTCTTAATCAAGGGTTAGATGGAACCCTAGCCATGATGTTAATGATGAATTATTGAATCCCAATCCCTTTTTGTTATGCATAATCCTTGTTCATGATTGGTTTCTTATGCTAGTTAACTCATGTATTTTCAATAGAAATTTTGGAAATTGTGGTTAACGATTCGTTCAATTGCTAACGAAAGTTAGAGATGAATGAATTGCCTTTTAGATCAAGGGCTTTATAATCTTCATGAGAATAGATAGATTTAATTGTTGGATCTTATAGAATACTATGCTCAATGTCATTACTATACTTGATTCCATGAAAATAGGTTTGATAGTATGGTAGTGAAGCCAATAGTCTTCGTAAGGAGTTATTAGTATCTTTAATGGTGTATTCATCCTATTGAACTTGGTTATGATTGTTGTAGGGATAGTAGGATCTCATTGTCATCATATCACGCTAGTGGGGAAATTTATCCCTAGATGTTTTAGTATCATTGATTTACCTTGCTAATTTAATTGTTTGTACTCTAGTCATTTAGTTAGTTTAGACATATATTCTTTAAAATTATGTGTTACTTAGGATCAATTGGTAGCCGGAAAATAATCATTTACTACATTGTTCCCTGTGCATTCGACCCTAACTGCTGCTATACTAGTTGCATATTAGGATTTGTTTGATAGTACATAAACGACCTATCAATTATCTGGTATTAACCCATTAATATTTAACCTAAAACTTCATATTTATACTTCATATTTTATTATTCTCTTTTGTTCAGTGTTTGTTCTTCGATTTTGAAGAGCCTTAACCCGCTCATTTTGCTATTATGTCTTGTTTTTGGTTTATTCTGATTTTGGTATTCTCTAATGTTTTGGGTTTGTTCGGATTTTGCTATTCTCTAATGTTCTGGGTTTGTTCTGATATTGCTATTCAAGAACCTTAAGCCTCTCTGCCTCTGATTTTTTCTATTCTCTAATGTTATGGGTTTGTTCTTTGATTTTCAAGAACCCTAAGTCTCTGATTTTATTATTCTATTTTGTTCTGTGTTTGTTATTCGATTTTGAAAAACCTTAACCCACTCATTTTGCTATTATGTCTATGTAATGTATATGTATTTATGAATAGGACTAATTAGAAGAATAGGAGAGAGTATTGTGTTGTTTAGAAGTTTAAACTATTTTTTGTATTTCTTCTTAGGTAATGGATACCACTGAACCTGAACATGTTCAAGTTGACTTAGAAAATGATGTGGTGGAGATTAAGAGTAGTGACACAATGAATAAGAAGGATCTTAAAAACAAAGGTAACAAAACAATTCATATAATTGGTAAGAATTTTAAACGATAACGTAGACTTACATCTAGTGTTTGGGTGAACTTTGAATTCGTGGATGAAACTGATGAAGAAGGAAATTTGTTATGTAAATGTAAAAAATGTGAAAAAACTGTAACAACCACTATTTTAATACAACTTATTTATAGTACTAATTAAGTTAAATTGAGATTCGAGTTAAGTTAATCCGAGTAATATTACTTGATATATGATAATTTGTCTTATTATATATTTTGGCTCGTCTTAAAGTTTTGTTTAAAGTGACGATTGAATAAAGTAAATTCTGAGACTATTTTGTTTTATCTACGATATTTATTTTAGTTAAACGTATTTTGTAAACTAAGACAAAAGGGTAAAGTATGGTATAAATTTTGAGTGTCTCACGTTGAGGAGTCATGAATTAAGTAACACATCTTTTGACTAGTTTGAAGTTAAGACACATGTTATCTTTATGTGTCATCACCAAATCCTTTGAATTGAGTATCACATAATGATACCACTTAGTACTCATTCTAATACATGCAAATGAAAAGCATAAATTTATCTTTTCTTTCATCTTAGTTTCGATCATTTTAATTCCTTCACCATTTTTTTTTCTCTGTTTGAAAAATCTCTACTAATTCAAGAGTTTTATCATACTCAAATCACTCATGTAAATCTCTTTTATGTCTCATCTCAACAGCATCTTCCTCCGCACGTTATAGAAAATTAAAAGTTCATCTTATTTAATAAGTGTTATCCTGATCTTTCTGTTTTCGATAAATTTCGAATACCTTCTGACAACTTTTGGGTTTGTGTTTCTGCAAATGATTTGTAGTGCTCCGAGTCGCAGTCGCATGGGCACTTGAATCGCCTCAAAATGAGTTCTTATGAGAAAGTTATGCCTGTTTTAGTAACAAGTGTCCTGAAATGGTACTAATACGGAATTTATAAAGTGGGATTAGAGGCTATGAAATAAACTGGGTATTCTTTTAATCAATTGGTTTAAGGTTATTTATAGGGTATTTAAGATCAATTTAAGGTTATTAGTCTTTTTTCAAATGGGGTTTTATTAATTGGTATTGTTGAGTTATGGGTTCTTATTTGATTAATCTGGGTATTTGGTTCAAATATCAAATATGGGAACGTAAGTATCAATTGGGTATTTGATTAGTTCATATTATTTGAATATGATATAAGTTGGGCATTTGGGATTTATGATTGGTATCAAATTGGTTAAACTCCATTTAATGGTAACTCAAGCTCTTACGTGATTGTTGATGATGAATTGATGGATATGTTAATTATTGATTATTATTCATGGCGTAGAGAGGTAATCTTACAACACTACTATCTTTTAAATTTAATTTAAGTAATTCAAAGTTCAAGTTATGTTATATAAGGTGTGGTATGACTGCTATTGATATTTGAGCAAAATCGTATAATTTTTGGTGTTCGAAACTTTGGATTTTGACTTTGTTTGACCTTGCTTCTAGTTCTTGATCAAAATTATGTTTTGTATGTTCACAATTTTATAAGTATGAGCTTTTCAATATTGTACTATGAAAATGAGTTATGATTATTCATTTTAAAGAAAATCAAGTGACTTAATGATTCATTTTATATTAAAATGTTCGACATTGAAAAACTTCCATTTTTGGGAATTGACAACGGATATTTGTATCCGAATTATTGTGAAATCCTATAGCTTGATAATAGGTAATAGTTATTCGAATCGGTCTCGAGCACCCGATCCCGTTTCGTTCTTGCAAGAGCCGTATTTTCGGTGATGACAATCACCCGTGTTCTCAGGATTTAGATCAAGCCTACTTCCTGACGGTCCATATATTCCCACATTTTAAACTGTTATTACATCATTGTTTTTAATGAGTTTTGAATAAATATGTTTGATATATAAAGTTTTATTTGTTTTGCAATGAAAACATACGTTTTGTTTGCCGTATTGTTTCGCTATTGACTTATAAAGTAATAGCCGTATTTTGATTTCGCTATTAACTTGTAAAGTTATAGCCGTATTTTGATTCGTTATGAACTAAAGGTTCATAGCCGTATTTATGTCAATACCAAACGATTTTTTAAAAGAGTTTGGATTTAGATAAAATAATGTTTATAAATAGTTACCAAATGAACAAGGAATTTGATTGGAAATGTTTGTTAATGACTTGTATATAAATGTAATAGTTTGTTGGATTACTCAAAAATTCAATTGTTGACAGTCTTTGATAGGGCCTATCCCTTACGGGAGATAAATCCATTTTTAGGTTAGCTCTGATGTGGAGACGATGCCTACTTGTATTGTGTGTTATGTGCGAGGCGAGGACTTCTTTTTGAAATACAAATGTAACTTAGATATTTGTAAATTAAATTGTAATAATTTATAATGTTTGTAAATAATATTCACTTAATTATGTAAAAAGTTTTAAAATACTCTGATATTGGTTTACTGCGGCTATCGAGCTACAGGTTAGATTCAGCCCAGACTTCTATAAGTCTTCCACTATGCTTTGTAGACAATATTATTATATTGCTTACGCTGGTTTGGGCTGTTTCAAAAACATTTAGGGCAGATAGGAAAATGAGGACAGGAAATTTAATTCGTCATATAAAAAATTGCAAAATGAGGACATTTCGTGATGTTGGTCAAATGATATTGGAGAATTCCACTTCTTGTTTAGAAAATAGATTGCCTACATTTTATGTTGTTGTTTTTCGTGAACTGTTAGCTTTTGCAATAGTAAGATATGATCTCCCTTTCCAATTTGTTGAATATGAAGGGATTAGGAGATTATTTAGTTATTTAAATCCTACGACTAAAACAAGTTCACGTAATACATCTAAGTCTGATGTTGTTAAAATGTATGAAACGGAGAAGGAGAATTTGAAATTTTTGTTAGGTTCAATAAGTAGTAGAATTTTCCTTACTTCTGATTTTTGGAGTTCAATAATCTCAGATGGATATATCACTTTAACTGCACATTATGTTGATGATAATTGGGTCTTAAACAATAAGTTGTTGAATTTTTGTTTTATGCCTCCCCCTCATACGGGGGTTCATTTATGTGATCATGTGTGTTCCTTGTTGAAAGAATGGGGTATCTTGCAAAAGATTTTTAGCATTACTCTTGATAATGCAACTTCAAATGATGTATTTGCAGATTGTCTTAAGAGTGAACTTGAATTGTTATGTGCAGGAGAACATTTTCACGTGAGGTGTTGTGCACATATCATGAACTTAGTAGTTCAAGATGGATTGAAAGAAATTGATGATGCTGTGATTAAGGTAAGAGAAAGTGTGAAATATTGTAAGGGATCACAAGCTAGAAAACAACGTTTCTTAAGTTGTATTGAGCATGTAGGCCTTCAAAGCTCTAAAGGTTTAAAACAATATGTCATAACACGATGGAATTCCACATATTTAATGCTTGAAAGTGCATTATATTACAAGAAAGCTTTAATTCATTTTCAGAAAGTTGATGCTAACTATATTCATTGTCCTACTGCGGAAGAATGGGCTAAAATTGAAAAAAATTTCAAGTTTTAAAAAGTTTTTTATAAAGGTACTCTTGCTTTTTCTAGGAGTAAATATCCTACTGCTAACTTATACATTTCTAATGTGTTAAGGGTGAGATTGCTTTTAAAAAGTGAGATGGAGAGTATGGATGGTTTTATGAAGAAAATGGCTTGTAAGATGTATGAAAAATTTGGGAAATATTGGAGTGATTTTAGCAATATTATAGCAGTTGCTATTGTGTAAGATCCTAAGTTTAAGCTTGAATTTGTTCAATGGAGCTTCAAAAAAGTTTATGGTGATGGTCTTGAATATGAGGAAGAACTGGCTAAGGTGAGGGAGCAAACACAAGAAATTTATAATATATATGCTCTTAAACTATCTGGAACTTCTCTAAGACAAAAATATGGAAGTTTACATGGAAATGTTGAAGATGCTACCGATGAGTTTATGACCGTAAGTTTTTGATTTTTTTTTCGTAATTATATAAGTTTTTGTTCTTTTACCTTTTAAAGATTTTTATGTAAATGCTTGTTTTATAGGACTTTGATAGTTTCTCTAATGAGCATTAAATCTGATTTGAAGATGTATTTTGAGGAGCAACTAGTGCCTCGTTCAGCTAATCTTGATATTCTTGCGCATTGGAAGGCAAATGCATCTCGTTATCCAGTACTTTCTTTAATGGCTAGAGATATTCTTGCCATTCCTATATCTACTGTGGCTTTCGAATCTACCTTTAGCATTGGTGGTCGGGTACTTGATTGCTATCAAAGTGCCTTGAAGCCAAATATTGTCCAAGCTATTGTTTGTCTAAAGGATTGGACATTTGAAGGAGGTAATTTTATATATACTAATATGTCTAAGTTAATATTGGTTTTGGTTAGTTGCTTTTATTGGTGTTAATATTTTGTTTGTGTGATAAATTATATTTTTGTTTATTAATGATGCAAAAATGGAATCACAATTGGATGAGCTTTGTGGGATGGTAATGAAGATTAAAGTTGAAGAAGAAGAAGAAGACATATCTTGCCCTAGACCAAGTCCAAGTCCAAGTCCAAGTTTCGATCAACATGACTTTAGCTCAAAAGCATCTTCCTCAGCCACCATATTTTACATTATGATGATTTGTAGAAACTAATTATGATGCTTTTGGTTTTGGCTTGTCAACTTAAAAATTTGTTGTGATATTTTGCTTGTTTATTGACTTTTGAAGACTTTTAACTAGGAAGTATGTAGCCATCTAGCAAGATAGTATTATCTTTTATGAATATGATGAGTGCTGATAGTTGACCTTTGAAGCATGTTTATTATGAAATGTCAATGTTTATGCGTTTAATTTTCAAATTTTGAAAAAATGGGTCACATGACCTGAAGTATATGAGTCAAATGAAATGAAATATATGGGTTCAATGACCTGAAAAAACCGAACAAAATCAAACAAAAAAAAGCAGGTTAAATAGGTATTTAGCAGGTTGACCCAACCTGCTACAGATCAGGTCGGGGTTTCAATTTCTGACCCATTTAATTAAACAGGTTAGATTTAGTTTAAGGGTCTATTGACTCATTTATATATGAACCGAACCTGAAAACGACCCAACCCAATCTGTTTGAAACCTCTACTTGAAATAACGTGCTAAGTTGCGTTTTTGAGGTTTTTTAAGCGTTTTTGGCACTTTCTCGCATAAAGTGGTTCAAACTTGGTTTGTTTGGTCCGAAACCTGGCACACAACACTATTTGGCATATGTTATTGTGTTGAAATGGTTAGAATTGAAAACAATAGTCATATGCTTGAAATTACATGCTAAGTTGCATTTTTGATGTTTTTTAAGCGTTTTTGGCACTTTCTCGCATAAAGTGGGTCAAACTTGGTTTGTTTGGAACGAAACATGGCACATAACACTATTTGATATATGTTATTGTGTTGAAATGGTTAGAATCAAAAATAATAGTCATATTCTTGAAATTACGTGCTAAGTTGCGTTTTTGAGGGTTTTTAAGCGTTTTTGGCACATTCTCGCATAAAGTGGTTCAAACTTGGTTTGTTGGGTACGACACTTGGCACACAACAATATTTGGTATATGTTATTGTGTTGAAATGGTTAGAATCGAAAACAATAGTCATATGCTTGAAATTAAGTGCTAAGTTGCGTTTTTGAAGTTTTTTAAAGCGTTTTGGCACTTTCTCGCATAAAGTGGTTCACACTTGGTTTATTTGCCATGAAACTTGGCACACAACACTATTTGGTATATGTTATTGTGTTGATATGGTTAGAATCAAAAAAAATAATCGTATGCTTGAAATTACGTGCTAAGTTGCGTTTTTGAGGTTTTTTTTTCGTTTTTGAGGTTTTTTTAGCGTTTTTAACACTTTCTCGCACAAAGTAGTTCAAACTTGGTTTGTTTGCCACGAAATTTGGCACACTACACGATTTGGTATATGTTATTGTGTTGAAATTGTTAGAATCGAAAACAATAGTTATATGTTTGAAATTACGTGCTAAGTTGCGTTTTTAAGGTTTATTAAGCGTTTTTTGCACTTTCTCGCATAAAGTGGTTCAAACATGGTTTATTTGGCACGAAACTTGGCACACAACACTATTTGGTATATGTTATTGTGTTGA
This sequence comes from Amaranthus tricolor, assembly GCF_026212465.1. Taxonomy (NCBI): domain Eukaryota; kingdom Viridiplantae; phylum Streptophyta; class Magnoliopsida; order Caryophyllales; family Amaranthaceae; genus Amaranthus; species Amaranthus tricolor. The sequence continues at coordinate 14,935,228 of NC_080061.1, forward strand.
AATGGTTAGAATCGAAAACAATAGTTATATGCTTGAAATTACGTGCTAAGTTGCATTTTTGAGGTTTTTTAAGCGTATTGGCACTTTCTCGCATAAAGTTGTTCAAACTTTGTTTGTTTGCCATGATACTTGGCACTCAACACTATTTGGTATATATTATTGTGCTAAAATACTTAGAATCCAAAAAAATAGTCATATGCTTGAAATTACGTACTAAGTTGCGTTTTTAACGTTTATTAAGCATTTTTGGCACTTTCTCGCATAAAATGGTTCTAACTTGGTTTGTTTGGTACGAAAATTAGCACACTACACTATTTGGTATATGTTATTGTGCTGAAATGATTAGAATCAAAAACAATAGTTATACATGTTTGAAATTACGTGCTAAGTTGCGTTTTTGAGGTTTTTTAAGCGTTTTTGGCGCTTACTTGCATAAAGTGGTTCAAACTTGGTTTGTTTGGCACGAAACTTGGAACACAACACTATTTGGTATATGTTATTGTGTTGTAATGGTTAGAATCGAAAAAAATAGTCATATGCTTGAAATTACGTGCTAAGTTGCATTTTTGAGGTGTTTTAGGTGTTTTTTGGCACTTTCTCGCATAAAGTGGTTCAAACTTGGTTTGTTTGCCACGAAACTTGGCACACAACACTATTTGGTATATATTATTGTGTTCAAATGGTTAGAATCCAAAACAATAGTCATATGTTTGAAATTATGTTCTAAGTTGCGTTTTTGAGGTTTTTTTAAGCGTTTTTGGCACTAACATATATTTTCTCTTGGTGCTTTCAACAAGATAATGACATTGATTGCGGCTATTACACTCTCAAATATATGGACGATCTCTTACAAGCCGTGAAGAACGTTGGAGTCGAAAATATTTATGCGGTATGTATATGTTACGTTCTTAAATTCTAATATTATATATTTAATATTGGTAAAATCTAATGTATAAGTATTATATAAACTTTTTTATTTATTTCATATAATATTTAGGTTTTATACGACACTCCACGGGAAACACGCACTTTGACAGAAGGAGAAATGCGCGAATTGAAAGACAAGGTGGCCATGTTCTCTAATTTATGTGTTTGGTAGTGTAATTAGTTTAGATTTTGGACTTTTGTACGTATATGTATATATATAGTTAAATTATTGTTAGATTTTAATATACATATACTTTTGCCATTGGATATATTTATGTATTATTTATGATATTATATATATATATATATATATATATATATATATATATATATATATATATATATATATATATATGTATATATATATATATATATATGTATGTATATATATATATATATGTATGTATATATATATATATATATATATATATGTATATATATATATATATATATATATATATATATATACATATATATATATATATATATATATATATATATACATATATATATATATATATACATATATATATATATATATATATACATATATATGTATATATATATATATATATATATATATATATATATATATATATATATATATATATATATATATATATATATATATATATATATATATATATATATATATATATATATATATATATATATATATATATATATGTATATATATACATATATATATATATATATACACATATATATATATATACATATATATATATATATATATATATATATATATATATATATATATATATATATATATATATATATATATATATTATTAATTGAGTGTATATTAGTGACGAATTTCTGCTGATTATTTGCAGATTGCAACTGTGTACATTAGAAATGAATTACCATTGGATTATTAATAAAACGAAAAAAGCAAAAAAAATAACAACTATATGCTGCGGTTTTCCATGACTGCAACATATAGTTAATTTGTATCTAACTATATGCTTCGGTTCAAGGAAAACCGCAGCATATAGTTACACATTATATGTTGTGGTTTTTCTTGAACCACAGCATATAGTATGTTTTTGTACTGCGGTTTTAAACCGCAGCATTTAAAAAATCATATTTGCTGCTATCTCTTACACTTGGGGTCAAAACCGCAGCATATGGTGGCCAAAAAACCGCAACATTTGAGATTTTTTCCACTAGTGTAATCATGCATTCCAATAGTTTTTGACATAATAGAATTGCTTGGACGATGAATGTTCAGGAGGTAAGGAGCACCACTATCGCAATCTTCAAGGACTACCTCATTCTTTATCTATTTTTCATTTTCACAATCACCACCGTACAAACATCATTTCAGAAGCACTAATCTCACACTATTACCCAATTCCACACCTACTGACAATCTTTTAGAGATGGGATAGAAACTGCACAATTTTCTAAGAACAACCTCGACGACGATATATGTAGACTCAATTAGGAACGGGAACAGCAAAAGAGGGGGGAGTGAATTGTTGTTGTTACTAGTTTAAGCGTTTTTGCCCTGTTTTTGCGAAATTGAATAAAATAAATAAAGCTTAAACTTAGAGCAAAATAATAAAAGCGACAAACGATTTTTACGTAGAAACCTTCTAGGCCTAAACAGAAGGAAAAACCACGAGCCCTCGGGATTTCTAAATTCTCCACTATGTTTAAGGCAATTAGTTACAATTACAATAAACACCTTACTTCACTCAAAGCGAATCAACTAGGCTAACTCTTCTCTCTCAAATTGCTTCACTCAAAGCAACAAACTTAGCTTCAATAAAAGCTAAACTCCACACTAGCTTCACTCAAAACTATCAAATTCCCCCTTAGACTCACCCGAGTCTAATTACAAATACTCTCAAAAACCCTTACAAAAAGGATAAAAATTCGCTAAAAATAAAATCAATAAGTTGCACAAGAAAATATTATAAATTAATTGGGAATTTTAAAAGCAAAATATTTCTTGTAGATTTCCAAAAATAATCGCATGAAAATAAAAAAGTTCATACGTTAGATACTTAGGAATAGCCGAATACAATTGCTATTTATAAAAAATAAAATCTCTAAGAAAATGGAATAATCCAATCCATTATTCCTTATCAAAATGATCATGGGAATAATGTGGATTTAAACTAACAAACAGTTAACTCCTTAAAGTAAGCATAAAACTTGATTAAATCAAGTACACGGTTATAATAACAATAACCGATGTTCCCTTTTACTAATAATAGGTTCTATTCCCTTAAGCAGCAGTTTCCTTATCAGCAGTTTCTTCAACAGCAGTTCCTGTTCCAGTAATAACTGCTGGAACATTATGCTATTTATAGAAACGGTTAGGCTTACTAAAAATAGGGATGGTTACTTACTAACTAATTATAGGAATCGGTTATCTTAGGCTCTTAGAAGAGAAAACGGATGTTATACCTATATTTAGTAAATTCCATTATTTACTAAATATAAGTCCAAAAAAAAGAATTTTTAATTAAAATGTTGGTTCTTAAAAAAAACTTTGCCAATTAATTTTAATAAATTATAATTGCAACAAATTAACTTTATTTAATACATTAACTAAAAATAATAATTAAAAATAAATAATCAGAATTTCCAATTAACGTAGGCTGACTTCAGCTCAAGAACAGTGCGCTGTCTCTGAATTTCAGTTTTGCTAGAACATCCAACTTGGGAACAGTAGATCTGTTGTCTCCATTTTACATCCCAAGCGATATATTATCCTAACATCCTTTGAATTCTTTTGACAAGTATGTTTCCATAAACCAAGTCATAAGTGCAATCTACGATCATAATCAAGATCGGATATCTACCTGCACACAATCTCTAAAGACATATTTGCTTAATTAAAGTGTAGTCATCATCAAAACTCAAGAGGTCCAACAAATTCCCCCTTTTTGATGATGACAAACTTTTAAACAAACTTAAACCAAAGTAGAGTAAAACCAAAATTGAAGAGCATGTTAGAGATTAAAACAACTCTTCATAACTTAGTAAATATAATTTACAAAACATATCATGAATCAAATTACTCTAAGAATAAACACAACAAACCTGAATCAATTTATCAATTTTATCTCAGCATATAATTTCAGCACAGAACATAAGCAGTAGTTCTAGTAGAGCAAACAATCAGAGCTCAAAATTAAAGCTTAAAAACAAATTAGTTCATCAGAATAGAATAGATGATCTGAACATGTAAAGCAGTTAATTTTAATCATAACATTTGAACAGATAAATGATCTGATTATATCGAAGCAAGTATTAGAGCATGTAAAGTTAACAAAAGGTTAACTATACTTTGACAATCACAGCAACAGACAACAACAACAAACAATAAACAATCAGCAACAGCACACAGCCAAACAGCCTTAGATCATGAATCATAACCTCAATCCTAATGTCTAACATAATAGATGTACATATAGACTAAGCATACTCAAGCATTCTTTAAGTTTTTGCCAAATATTCCCCTTTTTGACATCATTCAAAAAGAATTGGAGCAATCAAGCCACAACACTAATCATATAGACATAGTCAAAGAGAGAACCAAGAGACAATGATCAAAAATAGTTACCAAACATGCAAATATGATAAGCAAAGATTTAAATGTCAGATAGTAAGTAGCATAAGTAAGAAAATGTTCAACATATTATCAGTATCAAATGATGTACCCCAACTAGTACCAAAAAATAAGCAAATTGTTTGAGAAGATGATGGTTAGTATGATTAAAATTTGAAAAATTAGTAGGAGGAATCAAGGCGCAGGGGCTTCTTCATCAATGTATTCCGTTTCCACCTCTAAAGTATCTAGTTTAGCATCCAGACGAGCTTCCATTTGAGTCAGCTGGTCTGTAAGAGAGGCCAAGGAAACACGGACTTCATCTTGAAATGCAAGGAAGCGAGCCTGCAAGTCATCTAGCTTGGGGAGTATAGAAAACAGAGGGGCTGTGGGAACTGAGGTTTGATCAAAGCCTTGATAGGAGTGGACAGGTAGTGGTGATTGTGGGATAGGTGATGGTTATGGTGATGGGAAATGATGGGATGATGGATTTGTTGGCTTTGGTGAGGGAGGATTTATTGGTTCAGCAGTTTTAAAGGATGAAGAGTCATCATCAAGAACAACAACAAGTCGTTTCCCTTTAGCAGCAAGCCTTCTGCTCTTCCTAGGACTGGAGCCAGACTGCTTCTCTTTGGGCACAGTGACCTCCTTCTTACTGACACTAGTTTCCTCCTTTTCCTCCTTTCCAGCTTCCCTTGAAACTTCCCCCTTACTAGTTACCTCCTGTTCCCTGTTAGTACATCCTTCTGCCTTTTCAGTGACAGAGGGAACAGGTTCCTGTACCTCCTTTTCATGCCCTTCCTCCTCCTGTTCCTCCTTGTCATCAGAATAAATATTAATTTGTTCAACAACATTCTCTAGGATCCCATTTTCATTCAGTTTAAGATCCAAGTTGCTTAGGCACTTAGCTCCTATCATGTTGTTAGGACCCATTGGGAAGTTAAGATCTAAAAGTGGAACATCAAATTTTGCAAAAATCCAGGACAACAATCCTCCATAACCTACCATACATCTCTTGGCAATACAATCACTCAGGTGTGAAATCATTAAAGAAGAAAAAATAGTTTTAATGTTATTTTCCATACAGTAGATCAATATAGCATCTCTTAGACTAACCTCACTGCGTTTGGAATTTCTCGGTAAGATGAATCTTCGTGCATCGTTGTATAACAGCTTGTGTAACGGAGATAGTACATTGTGGCTTACTTTTCCTTTCTTTTCATTTATTCCTAAAAACCTCCATACAGCCTTCTCGTCAATACCAGAAAATACTATTTTTGAACCGACATAATAGATATCAAAACCTGTGGCTGGTACTCCTAGCCTTTCTCCCAACTTCACACTATCAAGTTCAATTTTAACTCCCTTAACGTTACTGGAACAAACACCATCATTAATAGAAAAGTTTAAAATGAACTCTCGCATCACTTCCGGGTAAATAGGGTTGCAACAATATTCAGCCATTAATGATTCCCAGTGTTGATTTTGTAAAATTGTGTGTAATTGAGGAAAGAATGTTGATTCATACTAGATTTTTTCAAGCCCAAAACCTACTGATATTTCCTTAGACAACTCCTCAGCATTCAAGTGAACGGTTATTTTTTCCTTCTTGACAGAACTTGAAGACGGTTTCTTTGAAGTAGAGCTTCTTTTTCTCTTAAAGCTTGCATGCGTATCAGATGTAACAGGAGTGTCCTGTTGTTCTCTTGACAATGATCCTTGTGCTGTGAGTAATGGGGATGGATGGACAATTTTCAGTGGTTTTGGTTGTTTCATCTTAGGTGTGCGGTTCTTTGTTTTCATAGCGATTTGGTAAGTTGAGGAAGAGAAAAGCGAGAGGATGAAGATGATTGTTAGGGTTGAGTGATTAGCAATTGAAGACGGAATGGTAAGGCTTAACGTGAGAGAGTGAATATATTGATTATGAGGGGACGGCTATTTAGGGGTTGCTTCATTACACCACTTTTACTTTATGCAAGTGAACTTATAGTGTAAAAGGAACTGGGCGATTTTTTGCAAAAAATTGCGATGATTCAACTCCTACTTCTTAATCAAATTTAAAAAATTGCTGGAGAAATATATAAATTGAATAATATGAAATTTTATGAGAGTAAAATAAATGGAAATTTTATGCTACTACAGTCTGATCAAATGAAACATGCAATCATAAGAGCATTCACAGTATATACTTTTAAATAGTGCGTACCTGATCCTTTCGATAATTGATTTTTCAATCAAGATTTTTTTGGTTGATCGAGCTTTTCAATTTTCATTTTGTCTTTAAGGATCACATTTGTCACTCACTTCAATGCAGCTTGATCATGCCAAGTTCTAATCTCATTTTCTCATGTTGTTCCCTTGGAAGCGGTTTGGTCATGATATCAGCTATTTGCTCGTTAGTGTTTACATGCTTTATAATAGTATTTTTATTTTCAACATTGTCCTTAAGAAAATGATGCCTAATGTGGATGTGTTTTACTCGTGAATGATGCACTGGATCTTTTGATATGCATATGGCACTGGTATTATCACAATAAATAGGAACACATTCAAACTTAATACCAAAGTCTCTTAGCTGCTGTTTTATCCAAAGCATTTGGGAACAGTAAGCTGCTGCTGCTACGTATTCAGCTTCGGCAATGGATAATGCAACAGTGTTTTGTTTCTTTGAACACCATGACACTAAACATGAGCCAAGAAATTGTTCCATACCTGACGTACTTTTTCTATTTACAAGATCTCCTGCATAATCTGCATCACTAAAACCTTTCAAATCATAGACATCACTTTTAGGGTAAAATAGGGACAAGTCATCTGTTCCTTTCAGATATCTTAAAATTCGTTTAACTGCAGTGAGATGTGATTCTTTAGGATTGGATTGAAATCTAGCACATAAACCAACACTAAAAGCAATATCGGGTCTACTAGCAGTTAGATATAATAAATAGCCAATCATGCCTCTATACATACTTTGATCAATATTTGTTCCATTTGGGTCTTCATCTAATCTAACATTTGTAGCCATAGGTGTATTTTTGGTTTTAGCATTATTCAAGCCATATTTATTGAGAAGTTCTTTTATATATTTTTGTTCGTTAATAAAGATACCATTAGCTGTTTGTTTAATTTGTAACCCAAGGAAGAAGTTTAGTTCTCCCACCATACTCATGTCAAATTCATTACTCATTAGGTTAGCAAATTCTTTACACAACAGTTCATTGGTGGCTCCAAAAATAATATCATCAACATATATTTGAACAACTAAAATATTCGAACCTCTATTCTTAAAGAATAAGGTTTTGTCAATTTTGCCTCTTACAAAGTCATTTTGAATCAAAAACTTTAATAGTCTTTCATACCATTGCCTAGGAGCTTGTTTTAAGCCATAAAGAGCTTTATCAAGCTTGTAGACATGATCAAGACAAAAGGTGTTTTCAAAGCCTGGAGGTTGTTCAACAAAAACTTCTTCATCAAGAAAACCATTTAAGAAAGCACATTTCACATCCATTTGATATAATTTAAAGTTCATGAATGCAGCAAAAGAAATTAAGATTCTTATAGCCTCTAACCTTGCTACCGGAGCAAATGTCTCGGTATAATCAATACCTTCTTGTTGATTGTATCCTTTGACCACGAGCCTTGCTTTGTTTCTTACAATTATTCCATGCTCATCTAATTTGTTCCGAAATACCCATTTTAAACCAATTACCTTTTTGTGTTTTGGTTTGGGTTCCAAGTGCCATACTTTATTTCTTTCAAATTCATTCAATTCATCTTGCATGGCTACGATCCATTCGGAATCCTTTAGAGCTTCTTCGTGATTCTTGGGTTCGAGTGATGATAGGAACGCAAAGTGTGCACAAAAGTTCCTCATTTGAGATCTAGTTTGTGTTCCTTTATTCAAATCACTTATAATCAAATCAAGTGGATGATAACTTTGATATTTCCAAGGTTTGGGCACAAATTCTCTTGTGGGAACAATAGCATGTTGTGGTTCATCAGCTTGATTGACATCCTGTTCAGCTACTGGATCAACTTGCTCGTCTATGGGAACAGCTGGATTGGGAATAGTTTGCTGGTCCTGTTGAACTGGCAGTTCTAGATTATGATCAGGCCTTTCTGCTTCTTCTGGAAATGGCTGTTCACCTGCTGTTCCTTGATCTTGCACTTTCAATTCTTCATCATCGTGTTCTAGATTTGCAAGACCTATCTTAAAATTATTTGTATCCTGTTCACTTGACAAAAAGTTAGTTTCATCGAAAATTATGTCAACGGATTCTTCCACGCTCATTGTTCTTTTGTTATAAACTCTGTAAGCCTTACTATGTGATGAGTAGCCAAGAAATACTGCTTCATCACTTCTTTCATCAAACTTCCCTATATTTCGCTTCCCATTAACATGAACAAAACATTTGCATCCAAACACACGAAAGTAGGAGATATTTGGTTTTACACCCTTAAGTAACTCATAGGGTGTTTTAGAAGTGATTGGTCTTATTAATACACGATTCAAAATATAACATGCAGTATTAACAGCCTCGGTCCAAAAATTTCTAGGTAAACCACTAGCAATTAACATGGTTCTAGCCATTTTCTCTAAGGTTCTATTTTTTCTTTCAACTACACCATTTTGTTGTGGTGTTCTTGGTGCCGAAAATTATGACTTAATCCATGTTAATTGCAATAATACATGAAACTTGAATTTTCAAATTCTTTACAATGATCTGACCTTATGTGAATAATTTGATTATTGGTAGATTTTTGTATTTTATTAGCGAAAGAAACAAACTCATTAAAAGCTTCATCATTACTAACTAAAAATAAAGTCCAAGTAAATCTACTATAATCATCAACAATAACAAACACATATCTTTTGCCACTACGGCTTTGTATTCTCATAGGTCCATATAGATCCATATGTAATAATTCAAGTGGTTTAGAGGTGGTCACAACATTCTTTGATTTAAAAAATGACCTTACTTGTTTTCCTTTGGCACAAGGATCACAAATTTCATCCTTAAGGAATTTTATAGCTGGTAGTCCTCTAACTAGGTCTTTTGATCTTAATGTATTAATCAATGTATAACTAGCATGACCTAGACGCTTATGCCAAAGAAGTGGGTCGTCTTCTATAACGCTTAGACACGTTAGACTGGTTTTGGGAACAGTGTCCAGGTTCACTACATAAGTGTTCCCTTTTCTAATTCCCTCAAGAACGGTGTCTCCTGTGTCATTCCTAAAAATAATGCACTTTTCAGAAGTAAAGTTCACAGAGTTACCTTTATCGCAAAATTGAGAAATGTTAAGTAAGTTATGTTTCAAATTCTCGACTAAAAACACATTATCGATTGCATGGGAACTTGACCTTCCAACTTTTCCTTTGGCGATTATCTCACCCTTCATATTGTTACCGAAGGTTACTGTTCCCCCATCATAGGCTTCAAGTGAGAGAAATTTAGATTTGTCACCCGTCATGTGCTTGGAACACCCACTGTCGAGATACCATGAGCTGTTCCCCTTCACTTGGACCTGAAAAAAATTTAATGGTTAGTTACAGGAACCCAGACTTTCTTGGGTTCCTTGTCGATTTTGCATGAATCATTTTTCTTAATCAGAATGTTATCGACATATTTTCTGTTGGAGACAGTGTGCTATTCCCTTTTGGTGCACTGGTCCTTCAGATGGCCGGTTCCTCCACAGAAGGAACAGATTCTGTCACTAGGGAGATCAACGTACGCCTTTTTCTTCTTGTTATTCTTAAAATAATTTAGGCCTTATGAATTTTTACTTTTGGCATCTTGAATCCATTTGGGAGTAATTTTGATTTTCCCTTTTTCTCTTGAATTTAATTCAAGCTTATCATCATTGATACGGTTGGATTCTAGATTCAATTTTAAATTTTGAAAATCATTGCACAAATCTTTAGTAGATGCATCATTCAATTCTTTATTTAAGCCTAATAATTTGTATTGCGATAACTCAATATTAAGAATAACATTTTCCTTTTTAATTCTCTCCATATTTTCCTTTAGAATTATGTTTTGGTCCAACAAACCGAAAAATCTGTTTTGGACATCGGATCTAAAGGTGTTTATATAGGAGACATGGTCTTTGCTTAACTTGAGCTCCTTTTCTAATTGGAGACACTTATCATTGAAATTTTCTAATTTATTTTGTCTCATTTAGAAACTCTATTAATTTATTTTTACTTAACTTGGATAGATGGACAGAAAATGGATTAGAGATATGTACCTGCTTTCCTTTGGATTCCCTCTCCTTGCTTTCATGCGTAGCTAGGAGACATAGGTTTGCTGTCTCTTCCTCTTCGAGAACTACAGTTTCATCATCATTTTCAGTCTCTCCCCATGCAGCGATCATGGCCTTGCGAAAGTCGCTCTTGTTAAAGTTTTCTTTGTTCAATGGTCTTCTTGAATCCCTTGTCTTTCCCTTGCCCTTTTAATTCTTCCACATTGGGTAATCCTTAATGAAGTGCTCGGTACTTCCATATTTGTGGCATTCAAGATTGGTTTTTGTTCTTCTTTCTTTGTTGTTTCTTTGATTTGTATACCTGCTGATCCTGAAGAACTTCTTGAATTTTCGTACCAGTAAGGCAGCTTCTTCCTCATCGCATTCTGATTCGTCCTGTTCCCCAGCTGTCAGGGCCAGTCCCTTGTTCTTGGAACTGTCGGCTGTTCCCAAATGTAATTCATGTGTCATTAGGGAACCAACCAACTCCTCTAGATTAAACTTTGTAAAATCTTTGGACTCTTGTATGGCAGTAATCTTGGCCCTCTAGCGCTCATCTTGAGGAAGGCTCCTAAGGATCTTTCTTACTTGTTCATCGGTGGGAATTATTCTTCCAAGAGAGACAAGTTCGTTTGTTATGTTGGTGAACCTTGTGAACATCTCTTGGATGCTTTCCCTTGGTTCCATAACGAATATTTCATATTTAGACATCAACAAATCAATCTTGGAACGTTTAACTTCACTTGTTCCCTCATAGGTAACAGCCAGCAGGTCCCAAATCTGCTTGGCAGATTTGCATCCCATAATTCTGTTATGCTCGATTGGTCCAAGGCCACAGTGAAGCAATTTTATGGCAAGAGCATTCAATTCCATTTTCTGAAAATCTTCTTTTTCAAATTCGGCTATGGGTTTGGGAACAATTTCATTATTGGAGTTAGTAGTGGTTACCTCAAAATCTCCAATTTCGATGACTCTCCAAACTTGATAATTTTACGCCTTGATGAGGATCTCCTTCCTATTCTTCCAGTAAGTATAGAATTTTCCATCAAACATGGGTGGTCTTTGAGTAGAGTACCCTTCTTCCATTCGCTCGTTCATAATTGACATTTTTGAGAACACCAGGATTCTGCCCTCAGGGTTTCCTGATCTGATGGGAACAAGGCTCTGATACCAATTGTAGACTCAATTAGGAACGAGAACAGCAACAAGAAGGGGGGGTGAATTGTTGTTCTTACTAGTTTAAGCGTTTTTGCCCTATTTTTGCGGAATTGAATAAAATAAATAAAGCTTAAACTTAGAGCAAAATAATAAAAGAGACAAACGATTTTTACATGGAAACCTTCTAGGCCTAAATAGAAGGAAAAACCACGACCCCTCGGGATTTCTAAATTCTCCACTATGTTTAAGGCAATTAGTTACAATTACAATAAACACCTTACTTTACTCGAAGCAAATCAACTAAGCCAACTCTTCTCTCTCAAATTGCTTCACTCAAAGAAACAAACTTAGCTTCACTAAAAGCTAAACTCCTCACTAGCTTCACTGAAAACTATCAAATTCCCCCCTAGACTCACCCGAGTCTAATTACAAATACTCTCAAAAACCCTTACAAAAAGGATAAAAATTCTTTAAAAATAAAATCAATAAGTTGCACAAGAAAATATTATAAATTAATTGGGAATTTTAAAAGCAAAATATTTCTTGTAGATTTCCAAAAATAATCGCATGAAAATAACAAAGTTCATACGTTAGATACTTAGGAACAGCCGAATTCAATTACTATTTATAAAAAATAAAATCTCTAAGAAAATAGAATAATCCAATTCATTATTCCTTATCAAAATGATCATGGGAATAATGTGGATTTAAACTATCTGACGGTTATCTCCTTAACGTAGGCATAAAACTTGATTAAATCAAGTACACGGTTATAATAACAATAACCGCTGTTCCCATTTACTAATGATAGGTTCTGTTCCCTTAAGTAGCAGTTTTCTTATCAGCAGTTTCTTCAACAGTAGTTCCTGTTCCAGTAATAACTGTTAGAACTTTATGCTAATTATAGAAACGGTTAAGCTTACTAAAAATAGGGATGTTTACTTACTAACTAATTATAGGAATCGGTTATCTTAGGCTCTTAGAGGAGAAAACGGTTGTTATACTTATATTTAGTAAATTCCATTATTTACTAAATATAAGTCCAAAAAAAAAGAATTTTTAATTAAAACGTTGGTTCTTAAAAAAAACTTTGCCAATTAATTTTAATAAATTATAATTGCAACAAATTAACTTTATTTAATACATTAACAAAAAATAATAATTAAAAATAAATAATCAGAATTTCCAGTTAACGTAGGCTGACTTCAACTCAGGAACAGTGCGCTGTCTCTGAATTCCAGTTTTGCTAGAACATCTAACTTGGGAACAGTAGATTTGTTGTCTCTATTTTACATCCCAAACGATATATTCTCCTAACATCCTTTGAATTCTTTCGACATGTATGTTTCCATAAACCAAGTCATAAGTGGTATCTACGATCATAATCAACATCGGATATCTACCTGCACACAATCTCTAAAGACATATTTGCATAATTAAAGTGTAATCATCATCAAAACTCAAGAGGTCCAACAATCTATTACTCTTTTCACCTTTATTTGATGCGATTGAAGAAGTGAGCATTGAGAAATTCAATCTTGATAAAGAGTTATTTGGCTCTGTTTGATGGAATGAAGGAAGTTAATATTATTTTTTATATTAAAGTTTCTGATATTAATGGGCTAGACTTTGATGTCACATATAAGCGATGGCCGCACAGGAGACTAACTATTTCAATAAACACAAATTCTTGTAAGAGAAGGTCTATTTGAGAGATCATTTCTAATTGGGCCGGTCCATTATATATTTTTTAAAATACTGTAAGTAAGCATTAAAAATAATCTAAATAGATATTAAGAATGATCTAAGTAGACATTTAAGATATTAAAAATAAACATTAAGGATACGGTAGGTAAGCATTAAGGATAATATAAGTAGGCATAAGAATACAGTAAGTAGGCATTAATCTTTAATGGGTTGAATTTAATATACGTCTCTCAAAAAGACGATCTCTCAAGAAACTAGATGCTCAATAAAAGATACAAATAAGAATTACTAATACTACTTTTGTACTAGTGAATTTTAAGAGTCATAGTGATGAAGGTAGTATAATTGCACTATATATATGACTATGATAAATGACGAGAGGAGAGTCATAGATAGAATGTTGAAAATTGTATTTGAAAATACGTTTTTTTATTTTCAGAAATATTACTTTATGTATGAGAGTGAAATTCAAGCGCACTAGGAGTAGGTGGCTGTTACTCAGTTAATGGTTAACAGCATGTAACAATTTTGACAAACTGACATTGTCATTATCATTTGTTATTATTTTATTCTTTTATGCAAAAGTAATGTACACTTTTGGTCTACACTTCATTGCTCTATTCCAAAATTTTCAACTAATGTAATGTGTTGTACACTGCTACGTAAGCCGCTTTCCTTTTTGGTGTTTGCTAAACTTTTTATTTTATCGTCATTCCCTCTTTAAAGAAATTGCAAATTTACTTTTGATTTTTAAAAAATTACAATTTTACCACTCATTTCAAATTTCTTATTTATTAATAATAATAATATTAATAATAATAATAATAATAATAATAATAATATCAATAACTACAATAATAATAATAATTAATTTTTTTATATTCTCTAAAAAAAATATAAATAAAATTAATAATAATAACAGTATTAATAATAATAATAATAATAATAACATCAATAATAAAATTAAAAATAATAATTATTATTCAAAAACAAAAAAAAAAGAAATGGGAGTCGCCCAGAACCGGGCGATTGAACCGGGGTCCAATCGCCCGGTTCTGGGCGACTCCCTTTTTTTTTCTTATTATTAATAAATGTCATGGGAACCACCAATTCATAATTAATGTAATGGGAACCACCAATTCATAATTAATGTAATGGGAACCACAAATTCATAATTAATGTCATGGGAACCACCAATTCATAATTAATGTCATGAGAACCACCAATTCATAATTAATGTCATGGGAACCATCAATTGTTGTTGTTATTAATGTTATTATTATTATTATTATTATTATTATTATTATTATTATTATTATTATTATTATTATTATTATTATTTAAATTTTCCAAAAAGAAAAAAAAATGGGAGTCGCCCAGAACCGGGCGATTGGACCCCGGTTCAATAGCCCGATTCTGGGCGACTCCAATTTCTTTTTTTTCCTTTTTGAATAATTATTATTATTTTTAATTTTATTATTATTATTATTATTATTATTATTATTATTAGTGTTATTATTATTAATTTTATTTATATTTTTCTAAAGAATATAAAAAAATTAATTATTATTATTATTGTTATTGATATAATAATAATAATAATAATAATAATTATTATTATTATTATTATTATTATTATTATTATTATTATTATAATTATAATTATAATTATAATTATTATTATTATTATTATTATTATTATTATTATTATTATTATTATTATTATTATAAAGAAGAAATTTGAAATGAGTGGCAAAATTGTAATTTTTTAAAAATCAGGGGCAAATTCGTAATTTCATTTGGAGGGAGGGTGGCGATAAAATGAAAAGGGTGGCGATATTTAAGGATCGGGTTCTTTTTTTGGTTTTTAAAAGTAGGTGCGTGGGCCACAAAAAAGAAGGGCCTTGTTCTATCGGTTATGTCGCTCCGGTAAATAGCCGGCCTTGCTGGAAAACCACAGGGTATTTATAACATTTGAGAAACTAATAATTTAAGATGAGTGAGTTTAAGAGAATTATTAGTGCGAGAATAACCTTAAATACACATAGAGCTGTTCAAAAGTGATCTGACCTGAAAATTCGATCCGAAACCGAAAGTAAACCGACCCGAAAATGTATTCTATTTTTAGGTTTATTGAACCGATATTACCCGACCCAAAGTTATACCCGAACTGGCTGACAATCGAAAAATGAGAAAACTGAAACCGAGTTGTAACCGATTTTTCTAACCGACACGTAACTATTAACCGAGATTACCCGAACTTAATAGTGACCAACCCGAGTCATATCCGACCCGAATCATGCTCAAAATCGAATTCGATCCGGTTAAAACCGACTTAACCCGAACGAAGTTTAGATCAAATTGCTGTAAACCTGAACTAACTTTTTACATAGAAGTATGATTAACTCACATTCAATCTTCAATCATTTTATTAGTTATTCTAATAAAGTCATAAATATTTTAATAAAATAAATTTTATAAATACATGGTTCATATATTTAGAGTAAATAATCAATGTTCAATGTTTATTTAACTACTATTAATCGAATTATATGAAAATTGATAAAATTTTATAATTTTAATTTCCGGTCAAACAAGTAAAAGTAACAATGTAATAATGATCACTAATTGATTTGCATTTTCACTATTTTGATTTAAGTAAAGGAACCTTACCATCGATTAAAAAATGACTAACAACTTAATCTGATACTGACTCGATCAATAGTAATTAGTAATTCGTAATTCGTAGCCCAATTCTACTTGAAAAATACCCGAACCCGATCTGCATTCAGTAAAACCGAACCAATTATTAACCAATGACAACCCGAGACCAATTGAAACTCGACACGAACTTCAACCGACACCGAACTAATGCTAACCCGATAGCTCGAATAATCAATCTTCAACCGAATCGTGACTAACCGACCCGATCCGAGTATGACCGTCGCAACACGCATCTGAAATATAACCGATCCAAAATACAACCGAATCGAATGACATCCGTCCGAAACCGACCCGATTACCTGAATGAACACCTCTAAATACACATGATATAAAAAATTCTTAATTTAATTCCTATCCTCTTTTTCCCCTTTCTTTCAAATTGATTAAAAAAAATAAAACAAAACCCTCCTCTCTTCTTCCTCACACGTACCAACCCAAAAAGAAATAGAAATTCACCATCTTCCTTAAGCCATTTGAATCAACTATGCCCTCACCATCACTGTTTCAAGTAAGACCAAACCCACTTAATTTCCTCTTCTTTTCGACTTTCATTCTCTGAAATTAAGGATTGAAAACACTTCCTCCTCCTAACATCCAAAATTAGGGCAATCAAGTTCTCACATGATTCATGGCAAGCTCTCCTCTCATAACGCCATTTTCGAATAAGCTTAGGCACTCCATGAATGTTCTTTTCTCCTTGATTGATTATTGGTGTAAACAAAATTAAGGTTTGAATCTCTCAATCTCTATGTGTTATTTTACTCATATTCTCTCATTCTTTGATGCTCCTCTCAAGAACTGAACCCTAGTTGATTGTTTTTTTTAAGTACTATTATCATATTGTAGGATTTTTTTTCCATTGTAATAGAAATCAGCAAAGGAGCAGCCGGAACCCTTCCCAAACCCCTGTTCTGCCGAAATAGGGGAAAACAACTGAAAATTTTGTTCTGTGCGTTTAAGCATCGAAATCCAAGTCAAACATCAATTGTCGAAATCTGTTTTTTGGTAACTTCTTTGCTGCCGTCAATCAGAAGGTGAATTCATCTTGATTCCCTTTTCTTTTTCCTTAATACTTATGTTCTCATTCATATTAGGTTAAGCTTCTTTGGCATATATCCACTTGTATAATCTTGTGTTAGACCCTAAATGTTGTTGAATCTTGAAATTTATATAAGTTAATTAGATGAGTTTTGTTGATTGAGATTAGTAGCTGGATATGTAATATTGAGTTGTTGAATTACTGTTAGAAATTAGGAGTTTATGGCAAATAATCGAATAAATTGATGCTCTTAGGTGAAATACTAGATACTTGTGAACTTAAGGATTGTAGAGAGAATACTTGTGTTTATAATATGTAAAATTGGACAACCTAGGATATAATGGAAATATGATGATTGTTGGAATGAATTCGTAGAATCTTGATGGTTTATACGTAGTTGTGAGGATTGAGATTTGAATGTTATTATTGATAAATATGGGTCAAACTGGTGATATGAACCTAATTGTAGAATTGTAATTGTAGTAAGAGCTAATTCTAACAAGTAAATTTGAGTAGCTTAGTGATCTTGGATGTGTAGTAGTCCTTTTGAATATTTTGATGGACTAAAATGGTTATATTTGTTAGTTAGATGTATAAAGAAGATAATGAGTATTGAGAATCCTCTAGGAGAATGTAAACAACCTTAGATTTTTTTAATTGCTTAAGAATGACCTCATGGCATGAGTTGTTGGAATATTAAGAATAAAGTCTTAGTTAAGGTGCGGTGACTAGGAGGAGATGCAATGAGTTAAATAAACCTAGATAGTAGTATCGAACGCTTTGTTGTGATGTTTGTTATGCTCCAGAAGACGACATCATCGAGGAGCCTTTCTAGTGATCGCGGAGAAACAAACTTAGCTCCTTGAAGCATCTTTGGTAAGTAATAGCAGTCCCTTAAAGGGTCTGGCCAGACTACTGTTTTGAAAATGTTTTCTTTATCAAATTGTTTTTGAATTGATGATTATTGATGATGAATTGCTTATGAATGATTATGTTGATAATAATATGGTCAATGGATCGGGCTCACGAGCTGGGAAAACCTCCTTTACTCCCTATTTTGAGGTGAATTGTCAATCAAATATGGACTAGCCTCACTCGAAAGTGGCATAGCCTTAGAGCTATGGATGTTCCTCTCAACTAGACTCCCTGTGCGCATATAGATCTAGGAAACTGATGTTGCTTTTAAACCTATGTTTTGAATTACTGTGTTTTGTTGTTGTGGATTGTTACTTCTCATTTTGTTCAATCTGACCTCTTGTTGTTTCCATTTTTTTTAGATTGTTTACAGATCAAAACCAGACGGGAATGATGGGGAAGCAGAGGTGATTAGAGTATATGGTGAAGATACTTTAGATTTGAGTATGTACACTAGTCGTAGTGTCTGTGTTGGGCTGTAGTCAATATGTAGTGGATTTAATTATGTTAACCGTATCGGACTTTATGGTTAGTTGTATAAATATGTTGGACTATGGTTTAGATGTTTTGATTTAAAATAGTCATTACAGTTGTATTTTAGACCTCGTGACCCTTTATATGAGTTATGAATCGAGATTTGAGTTCTTTGGGTTAGTAAACCCCTTGATGACCTGTCTTGTTTAGTCAACCACTAAGTCGGGTTGTTACAGTATTTCTAGAGATTGGATGCCTAAGACTAGACACCCACAGAGATCTAAAAAGGGGGAAACAAAAAACTTTTGGTGATACATGATCTCAAACCAGCCGATTCGAAAGTTAACCTATGACCTACTAGGCTAGTGAAATCAGGCGCTGCAGGGTTTAATCCAATAAAAATTTGCTCGGATCCTTCATAATTGAATTTGAAGCAACATTTTTAGCACACTTTTTGAAACTTATTCTAAGTAGGGGAATGGATGGGAAAGGTATCTAAACCAGCTAAAAGCTGAAAATTTACCATACATTTTTGAAACTTAATCCAAGTACTGAATCAGATAAACAAAAGGTAATCTTCTATTTATCGTAAATATTTAAGGATAGTAAATAAAAATGAAAATATGAAAACAAAGTTAGTTAGATAGAAGTAGAGCTGTTCAAATGTGATCCGACCCGAAAATCCAAATCGAAATCGAAAGTTAATCGACCGAAAAATATGTTTCTTTTTTAGGTTTATGGAACCGACGTTATTCGAACCGAAGTTGCGCACGAATCAATTTACGACCGAAAATCGTAAAATCAAACCCGAACTGTGACCAATTTTTATAACCGTTAACCAAGATTACCCGAACCTAATAGTGATCGACTCGAGTCATACCCGACCCGTATCATGCTCAAAAACCAAACTTGATCCAGTTAAAACCGACTTAACCCGAACGGATATTTAATCGAAATGCCGTAAATCTGAACCAATTTTTAACATAGAGGAATGATCGACTCATATTCAATCATCTTATTAGTTAATAATATAATAAAGTAATAGAAATTTTAATAAATTATATTTTATACATACATGGTTTATATATTTAGAGTTAATAATCAATGGTCAATGTTTATTTAACTATTTTTAATCAATTTAGATGAAAAACTTTAATTTTAATTTACAGTCAAACAAGTAAAAGTAACAAAGTAATAATTACTAACTAATTTGCATTTTAACTATTTTGCCTTAACTAAGGGGAATTTTATCATCAATTAAAAAATGTCTAACTACTTAATCTGATATTGACTCGATCTATAGTAATTAGTAATTCGTAGCTGAATTCTACTGGAAAATAATCCCCGAACCCAATCTGTACCCCGTAAAACCGAATCAATTATTAACCGATGATTGTCCGCGACCGATTGACTACTCGACACGAACTTCAACCGACACCGAACCGATGCTAACCCGATAACTCAAATAACTGATCTTCAACCGAACCGTGACTAATCGACCTGACCCAATGTGACCTGCCATAACACGCATCTGAAAAATAACTGATCCGAAATACAATTAAACCGAATGACACCCGTCCGAAACCAACCCTATCATCCGAATGAACACCTCTAGATAGAAGATTAGATGAATTTGATTGTTAGAGAGGTAGAAAAATTAGTTAGAAAGTAATAAAAATGAATAAAATAACAATTGCTTACCTCATTTTGGAGTATTAATTTATCCAAGGGGTGGGGAAAATACTTTCCTCCAAATGAGAAAAATCATCCTTCTTTTTTATTCATCTTTTTTAGTTTAACTACATTCTACCTCTTTCATAATATTTCAATTACTTTGTTTGACTTTTACCTACTTCTATTCTATTAGTTTGTCTTTTTTTTTTTATCCTCATAAAACTACATAAAATTGAGCCTTACAGAGTCACAAGAGCTTTCAATGATCCACAAAGTAGTAAAAAATGGGGAGCTCAAGTAAAATACACCCAATTGGAACTTTAAATTGACGTCATTCACGTAAACACAGCTACACAGAACCAACAGAAGTTTTTACTATATTGGCCGCAAAATTATCACTTCCGCATGTCTCAATTGAGTGTATCATATTCAACAAAGATATCAGGATAAATGAAGGAAAATTGTGATAGAAATCTAAGAGAAGGATTCAGCTACTGGAAGCAAAATTCAAAACAAAACCTTGCGACAGACAAAAATGTGAGAAGTATCGAATTTATTCCTTGGGTAAACTATGCCTCGTCTTCATTCTCCACTAGTATCCTCTTGCATGCTTCGTAGCACATGAATGAAATCCCAGCAGCCGGTACCAACTTCACACAACTAGGTCCTAGACCTCTATATAGCCCTTGTACTCCTTCCTGCTCGAGGATACTTGCCAAAGCGTGTAACACGTTTTTGTATACCTGTCTACCGCTGACAGCGCCCACTTGCATATGCTTCCGAGCCACCTCAAGAGGAAAGGTTGCAGTGCTGGAGATGGCACCTGCTAAAGAGCCAATCAGAAGGGTTTCAATATTTCCGATTCTCTCTTGCTTGAAGAGTTTTCGGTATGCTTTTCGCAGCGTGTCGTACGCACAATAGTTGGTTGCAGCATATGGAATCACTCCAATCAAGCTCGGGGCAAGTCCTCTGTATAGCTCAGATGCACCTTCCTCACGTATTATTTTCACAAAAGCATCGACTATACCATTATAGACGTCCCTCTAAATTTTTTACAAAAGATGATATCAGTCAACATTATGAGTCACAGAAGTATGATATCTACAAGTGAGTGGATAAAATGGCAGAATTACCTGTATGGTTAATCGGGTTTTTACCAATTCAAGAGGGTATGTCAAAATGGTAGAGGAAACCCCTGCACATGCCCCAGCAATGAGAGAAGCGGGGACAGGAACTTTAGATTGTTCTCCCGGCTTTGATGACAAGAACTTGTTGACTGTATCATACGCTAACAGCTGCAAAGACAATGAAAGAAAAAATGTGCATCATAATCATAAAGCATCGATTGATTGATTTTGCAATATTCTACCGAGAAGAAAACATCTTGGTAGAGTATGCAACACATCGACAGAAGCCAAAATTAGCATCGATCCCTAACAGTCCAGGCCTTCCAGTACAAAAGGGTTCAAAGAATCAATTTCAATGTTGGGGTATGTTGATTCTGACATACAGTTGTGACAATACTGTCATTTTGGTCTATATCTTCTAGTATCCTTAGATGCTTAAAATTAAAGAAAATTTGAACTGGTCATTGCAGATGATTTACTTACTACATTATAAAGAAAATCTCTTCAAAGAAGGATGATCACAACTAACATCTATAGTTTTGTGCTTAGAAGGGGAGGGGGACCGGCTGCGTTGTTGTATTTAAAAGGGGAGGGGGACCGGGGGAGAGAGAGATAGAAGCTCAAGCACCATGATAGACTCACTTCAATTAAGTTGATAACTACAGCAACACTATTATCAACCACATATGTGAATATAAAGGCACATCAATTCTTGTCTCATGCCAATTTGTTAGAATAAAATGCAATCCAATTCATGAGGAATCCGTAGCGCTAATAAACATTTGTAGCGCATATAATCATCGTTCGAAAGTTCAACTGTTCCAATTGTATTAGAAACCATTCACCACAAAACATTTGTACAACTCAAGTCAACAGTTGGCTGCTAAATGGGCAAACACTATTTATGTGAAAATATGGATATTTATGTAAGCAAAAACATATGCTATTATCCAAACAAAGGTTTGAAGCTAGCTATAACTGTCTCACATAGATCAAGGATAGCAATGCCCTTGACAAATATACTCTATTAATGATCCATGTCAATGACCCCACAATGAGGATGGACATCTATTTTTCAAAGCATAAGATGCATATTAGGACCAGGGAACACCAAAACAGGTAAAACCTACTAAAAAATTGATCCCTTATAACTTCACTTACGGCCTGTTTGGTAGGTCGTATTAAACGTGGTAATGAGAATGAAAACTAGTGTAATTTTAGTTGAAAAATCTCTTGGCTACCTTCATGTCCATGCTTGTCCAACTTCAACCATCTCATTTTCTTCATAAAATTCATTCCAATACCATTGTTGGGAAAGGTGGTATTAACCGGTAACGAAATTTGTAAACAAAAGACTTTTTTGTGATTAAAGTTTATTCACTATGAGAATGACTTGGAACTTTAAATGAAATTTTACGCAATAAATCATTTCCATTCCAACATTTATTACCACTAACCAAATGGGCCGTAATAGTAGTAAAGCCAAAAGAAAACACTTGTATTTTGCAAACAGGAAACACCCAATACCCAAAACAAGGAAAAACAACATACAGCCTACATTTAGCATTTCAACTTATAAAATAAAGCACAAATTAAAATCACAAAAAAGAATCAATAAATCAAGGGAAAAGATTTATATACCTCAACAGCTTTACTAGGAGCCACCCTAATAACATTAATCAAATTTCCCCTAAACAATCCAGTCCATCCATCAGTCTTCATAATGTCCTGAAACACTTCTGTAGTTGAATGTCCGCTACTTCCAACCATCAAATGAGTCCTAATTGTTTCCAATGGTGCTACAGCCGTCCTCGAAACCGCCCCGGCTATGGCACCACTAACCAACCTCCTTAATGAAGGATTAGCAACCTTAATCTTCAACTTAAACTTACCCTTCTTCTTCTTAGTCTTCTCCTCTTCCACAGTTTCAGGAAGCCCAAAAATTTTGGAACCTTCAGGGCAAGAAACATACTTTACATACAAATCCATGTATGGAAGCTTAAATCCTCCATCATTGTCCTTTGAATTCGTAGGATTTGGTGATACTCCACTACCAAAACCAACACCTCCCATTTGTCCAATGCTTGCAAATAAACCACCAGTAGGTTGTAAAGATTGGTAACTTTCTTCTGGGATACTCCATTGAAGCCCTAAATTGCAATTAGTCAAAAACCCTTTTTCTTTACCATTAGAAATTTGTATCCTGTCCCAACCCATGAATAAAAATACTCAAATTAGACCAAAAATCCCCAAAAGAATCCTGCTAGGGCTTTAAACTTCACAACATTAAAAAGCTATTGAATAAGAGTAAATGACGGATGATTAAAAATGGGTATTATTAAAAATTGTATCCTTCGAGAAAATATCACAAGAAAAGGTGAAGAATTAAGAAAAAGGAGGGCAAAAAATTGATGATATTAGGAAAAAAGGGTTTAATTTTACAATAAAGATAACATTTAGAAAGATAAAAATATGCAAAAATAGGATTGGTAAAACTATGGGAGTGGAGAAGCAGAGAAGAGGAATTGGCTGCTTCTCCTCCTTGGGCTTAAAGAGAGAGATGGAAAGGGGGGCGGTTGATTTAGGATGTTTAGTTGTTGCAATTTTATATGGAAGTACTGCCCCCTTGAACCTTACTCTTATGTCATCCAATTAGCTCTATTTTTATTTTATGTTATTTATACATAAATTTAAAATAGTAGTTATATTTGATTTTTAACGTAAATAATTTTATGTATTCCCTTTTATTTATCACAATTATTTTATTTGCTTTTTATATATTATTTATTTCTTTATTTTAATTTATATTTTATTATTAATTTATAAGTTAAAACATAGTCAAGTGAATAGAGTGCATAAAGCAAATGGAATACCTATAGTGAATATGAGGGATTATTATTTTAATTATTTATATATTGAACTATATGTATCTAAAATTATAAAAAATAAACATTTAAAATATAAGATTAGACGATGCAAACAAGATCTTACTTGACTATACTTTTTCTTATAAAAAGTCGTAATATATAAAATAAGCTTGAATGATGAATAGTGTTAATAATATAATCATAATATAGCGATATTTCAATAGGAAAGAAGTAAAATTTTACATATTATAAAATATCACATTATTTCTAGTTATTTTAGAAATCTAAATCAAATCAAAAAAGGGAAAAAAATTAGGACATAGAATATATTATAGATGTATATGAAATTGGGACATAGAGAATATTGTACTTTAGCCGTTTAGCCATTTATGAAAGGGTTGTTTGTTAGGCCCCGCTCGACCACCCTCTTTAACGAGTGGTTATGACTTGTGAGGATGTGTTTTTAAAATAAAATTAAAATTTAAACGGATAATGTGATTAACAGGTGGCTAGTAGCATATGAAATTAGTTATTAATTATACATAATTAGAAGTATATGAAATTAAATGCATTGGATAAAATAAAATATAAATATATAACAATTGTTCTAAATTGGAGAGAGTGTGAAATATATATAACAATATTCATAGAAGGGGAGAGTAGTAGTAAGATTGTCTTCTACTTTATTCTTTAATTATCCGAAAGTACATAATCAAGTAATTTGGTATAGTTATCTTATTCATTATTTTACGATATTAATTTTTTTATAATTTTTAATTATATACAAATAACAATAAGAAAAAGTCAAAATAACTAATCAAATGTATGATAATAAGAAGTCTGATTTTAAAAAAATGTTAATACTATAAGCTACAATTAGACTGGAAAAAATTGATCTGACCCGAAAGTTAATTTGAAAGACTGAAAGATTGGGTTGAAAACAAGAAATTTTGATCCGAACCCGAGAAATGACTGAACTCGAGGAATTTGTTAAAAACGGGTCTATTGGATCTTGGTCGGGTTCAACCCGTTAGATTATGCAGCTGTTAAAAAGGGGTAAAACCTCTCCATTGGGGCACATAAACAAAAAAAACTAATGTTTCTTAACTTAACATGTTTTTACTTATGTACTCTAAATATTTAAATTGTTGTATTATGTTTGAGTCATTTAGATATGTTTTTTGTAGTATGATACATTTTAAACTTTTTGATGTTTCTTTATGTTGAATTATTATTATTTGATCATCTAAAAATTGTGTTGTCATTTTATGGTAATTTGATTAGGCGCAATAGTAAATAAATAATTTTTTCTAAAAATAACCCAATCGAAGTTGATTCGACCCAAAATCATACCGATCAACCGTCTTCCCAGATCTAGCAATAGTTTTAAAGATTAAAGGTGTATAAATTATAGTATACACTCTATTATTTTTATTTTGCTGATAAAAGTAAAAATTTTTTTCCATAATATATGACTATGAAGATCAATATTAAGATAATTTTTTGAAGTACAGAGGACTAACATTATAGTGTGATTATAAGTTATAAATTGCGTTAGTTTACATAAAACATGAGAAATGAGATAGTGGAGGAGTAAGTGGAAGAAGGAATTTTGATTTTAAAAGTGAGTAATGAGGTGGGTTGGTCTACTCGACTCGCTCATACTTTGAAGCGTTGTCATTCATCATTCTGTAATCCATCATCCTCGTCCGATATTCTACTTGTGCGCAATCTGTAGAGACGTATATTTCATTATTTGCGGATTTTACCATTTTAGGCTGAGTTAATTTACAGTCTTCTGCTTACGTAAAGATCTTGTAAATTTGATTTAGTTTATATATATATATGGGTTATTTTCAGATTTGGTCGAGTACTCGGATTATACTTAGTTTCGGTTAATTTGATTAAATTTGAACATGTAGAGTAGCTTTCTATCCTATACAAATATTGTAAAAATGATTAAAAATAGATGTTTTAGAGATGTTTATTGATGTATTATCCTTGGATTCATCTCATTTGTCTTGTAAAATGGCTTAATATAAATAATATTTCTAAAAGACTCATTTATTAATTATAGCAAAAAGTTTATTTTTTATGAGTTATAACCGCTATAAACCGAAAAGTACATTTATTATAACCATCTCACCGGAATTCACTTAGTGTGCCTTTCAATGATTATTTATCTTTTCACTTAAGTATCATCAACCATAGCAACAGTTACCATCCTCCATTTAATTTCAATTAAATTCTTCACCCTTCACCGTCTTACTCCATTTAAGTCTACTACTTTCTTAGTACAACATCAACGTCATCTTTTATCTTCTCATATTTAATCGTCATTGCTTCAAGGTAATTCTTTTCTCTCAGTTTTGTTTAATTTATTTGTTGAACATTTAGTGTATATTAAATCCTAAGTAATTATCACTAAGTACTACAAATAGTAGTGGGACAAAATATATTAAAAATACAAGGTCCAAAAGGAATTCAAAGGATAGAACAAAAGAAAAATTGGAAAACCGAGTCAGCAGGAAAAGCCGACTCGGCTTTCCTCATAAAGGATACTGGAATGAACATTTTGTCTAGCAAGAAAAGTCGAGTCAACTTTCTTGTGGGTGGAACAAAAGCCGACTCAGCTTTTGTTCTTATCAAACTGTTGTGTCCTTACGTTATCTTTGAATTAAGTGCATTGGATTCTTTCTTTTATTCCACTTCATTTCTGATGTTACAAAGGCTTAATAGTGAGGAATAATACTCATGTATACCATAGTTATAATAGTATTGATTAATGGTCACTATGCTTGATCATCAATGGGTGATTGAATGTGCCATGACCCTTTGGTATTGTAACACCTCGTGACTTTATGGCATTATTATTATTATTATTATTATTATTATTATTATTATTATTATTATTATTATTATTATTATAAATCTTTTGAAAATTTTATAATTATATTAAATTATATTGAATTAGTTTTAATAGATTGCTTTTATATATGAATTTAAATGATTTATATTAAATATAGATCTACAAGTACTAAAAATAAAAAGGTTCGAATTAAAATTATAATTATATTAAAATTAGTGAGCAAACAAATGTAGGTTTTATTAGTTCGGCTTTGTTAGAAGATGTTAATATACGTGAAGGAACAAGAGTTTATTCCGGAACAAGTCAGTTTAAGAATGAGTCAGTTTAGGAACAGGTCACTCTCCCTAACAGAACGAGTATAAGTCAGTTTAGGAATACCCACTAGTGGAAAAAACCTTATTTGCTGCGGTTTTTGGCCATAATATGCTGCGGTTTTGGCTTGCAGCAATAGTGATAGCAGCAAATGGCCTATTTTAAATGTTGCGGTTTAAAACCGCAGCAGAAAAAAGCTTATTTGCTGCGGGCATCTTAAAAAACCATAGCATATAGTGTATCACTATATGCTGCGGTTTTTAAGAAGCCCGCAATAAATAATAGCCTTTTTTTTTGCTTTTTTTTTTCGTTTAATACTATTAAATAATCCAATAATGTACAATGTAATAAACAATGATTAATCCAATGATAATCACCAATTAACACCAATCACCAATAATCAAAAGGTACATTAGAATACCAACTTAATCCTAAAAATAGAAAAAGGATAATACATTATCAACAATCAATCACCAAAGAAAATCCTCATTATACAGTTAAAAATGAAATGGGAAATACCTTTGGAGGGCTCCCTGATGTCAGCACTATAGTCTGTAACTTTCATGTAATCTCCTCTTTTCACACATTCTACATAATATTCTAGAAGTACAATCATAAGAGTTGAGAACTTGATCATTCACAAACATCACGTTCAATCTTAAATCTTTATAAACATAAAAATAATGACACAAAAGCAACAAACCTTTTGAACTTGATTGAAGCTAAAAGAATTGTTCATTAGCTAAAAGATATCTTCTTGTATTTTATAAGTAATGTATATAAATCTCATTTCATTCTGAAATTCTTTAAATCTCTTTAGTTTCTTAGTCGATTTTCGATAAGCAAAAGCTACTATCCTACTTCCAAATTTCTACTTCCACACAGATAATAAAGCAAAGCAGGTTTAATACCAGCAAAAATTATCATCACCAAATAAAGATTGATAATTAAATTTCATGATTATAATCTTACAATGATGTCGTTTACAAGAACAACTACCCATTGAACCATTGATACCACATACATAAGTAATTATTCACATTCAAATATACAACTACATATATACATAAGTAAATTATTCACATTCAATCTACCCTAAAAATCCTAATAATTAAAATTTTTCACATTCAAATATTCAAGTACATACATAAGTAAATTATTCACATTCAAATATAAAATAAATACCTTGGTAATGAGATATGATAATTTTGTTTCTACAATAAGATTATGTAACCTACAATGAAAAACAAAATCAAAATTAGTATAAAAAAAGACTAAATCCTTATTAAAACATAATGAAGCTATTCTTGAAGAACTTAAACAAAGAATGAAAAATTTATACCTTGAAAAAGAACAAGACTAGCCTTAATTTCGTGGCTTTTGAAGGAAAAGCAACAATGGTGGGTTGAAGAACTTAAACAAAGATGGAGAAGGAAATTCGTGCAATGGGTGGTTATTGAAGCAACAAATTTCAACAACACGGGAACTTGAAGAACTTAAACAAAGTCGTGGGGTTTGGAAGATGATGAACGAAATGAAGAGAAAACACAGTAGAGTCGTATGATTTGAAAAACTTAAAGAACTTGAAGAGATTTTTCGTGGGTTTTTGAAGAAATTTTCTGAAATTGAAGAGCTTGAAGAAGAAGAAGACAGTCGTTGTCGTGGGTTTTTGAAGAAAGTTATTTGAGGGTTTTAAGCAATTGAACGTCAAAACACAGATCTTAAATTTTTTGGACTGACTATTTGCTGCAGGCTACCAGATGCCCGCAGCATATAAGCACTTATATGCTGCGGGCTCAATAAAACCGCAACATATAATGCTTATATGTTGCGGGCATTTGGAAGCCCGCAACATTTGTACTATATATTTTTTTTTCTTTTTTTTTTTTTGCTATTTAATGCTACGTCTAAGGAAAACCGCAGCAAATGAGGTTTTTTCCACTAGTGACCCTTATGAATATATGGCTAACAGATCTGCGTAAAACACAATAAGGTATAAAATGATAAAAATCAGTAATTTAATAATTTATTTATATTAAAATGATATTTTTAAAACAAGAAGTTAAAAAGATAAAAATTGCTATAAATAGGCCACATTTTATTAATAGGAGAGTTTTACTGCACTAGAGAAAATGCATGTGACTTTTTTAATAGAGATATTTTAATTTTAGTTTGCTATTTTTTTAGGAGAAATTATCTCATGTTTTTAGTAGTTATTTTATCTAATTTTTTTATAAGAAAAAAAAATGTAACAGACCTTTTTTTCTTAATCTTAAATATGTTGACAAATTCAATAATTATTTCGTTTTATTTTTAATGTCGTTCCGAATTTTATTCCAATCGTTCTTAAGTTCTTGATTTTTTTTATACAATTTTTTTCTTTTAAAATAAAATATTAGGTTTATATTATAAGTTTTTTTTAATTTATTTTTGGTAATTTCAATTTTTTTTTTCTCTCCTTCGGTTGAATAATTATATTGTATTTTAAATATTAAGTCTAGCTAAATTACCTATAAAAACTTAATCTTTTTATTTGCTATATTATTTTATCAAATAATAATAATAATAATAATAATAATAATAATAATAATAAGAGAAAGAAAATATCTTAAAACCTTTTGAGTTAGCGGAAGATTTCAATTAGGTGGCATGATATTAGGGATTTTCATTTTTTTTTATTGTTCATTGCCTTATCTCTAATTTTTTGCTTCTACATTAAGAAAAAAAAATGATGATGATTAACTAAACTCTACGTAGGAAAAAAAAAAAAGAAATAGAGGAAGAAATCAAAAAGAAAATTAAAAACTAATCCCTTAAAAGTCTCTGAAAACCTAGAAAAATTCCTAAAAATCCTCAAAAATTTCCTAATAATATTATTTAGTGTTAATTATAGAAACTCAAGGGGAGGAAGCTAATTTTGTGGCTAGAAATTCTACAACAAAGGAAATCGATTAATAGTGAAATTATTAAAGGGATTTCTTTGACCTGTAGGATTATTTTAGAACCTTTACTTCGCAGCTTATGCAACTTGCTCCATTCCTACTTGAGCTCCTTGTCATCTTTAAATGGTAGGGTGTCACTTCCAGTCCATGACTCAGCTTCCTCCATCACCCTGCTTGGCTCTATGTTAGTTCCCAGGGCGACTGGTAAATATTTATGCGTCTTGTCGAGAGTAGTACTAGGATGGGTGACCTCCTGGGAAGTCCTCGTGTTGCACCCCTTTTCCCTTTTTTTCTTTACTTTTTTGCGAATTCTTTCCGCTACGCTTGAGCAAAACGCATTTCATTGATTACGTTAATATATTCCTTAGAAATAATTTAATTTATAAAAATATAACTCGCAACCGGGTCCTAACCTCGAATTTACGAGCACTCGAAAGTTAGGACCCGTTGAGGTGGATCGAAGCGCATACGAACACATTGTTCGAAAGAGGCGTGCATCGGTGCGTTCATGTAAGCAGAATTTGCTCCGGATCCCGACGGAACTCCCCGCGGAAGCGTGCCTGGCATGGATGGCCTCTTGATTTCCAAGTGTTGCGCGGATTTCATAAATATTTTGTCTTTTTTTTTTGCGAGTTCACCGGGTTTTTACAGCCGGCTGAATCTTTCGTGAATTGGGGTCTCGGTTGCGAATTTACGAGCTTTGGAATGCTTTTGGTTATTCAATGGGCAAAAATGCGCATGTAAACAAATTGTTACGGTGAATGAATGGGTGCAATCAAACCAGCACTAATGCACCGGATCCCATCAGAACTCCACAGTGAAGCGTGCTTGGGCGAGAGTAGTACTAGGATGGGTGACCTCTTGGGAAGTCCTCGAGTTGCACCCCTTTTTCCCTGTTTTTTTTTTCTTGATTCATTGATCATTCATCCTTGTTCATTCTTCATCGTTCATTCTTCAATGATCATTGATCCTTGTTCATTGTTCATCGTTCATTGTTCATTGAGAATTAATCCTTGTTCATTGTTCATCGTTCATTGTTCATTGATCATAGATCCTTGTTCACTCTTTATCGTTCATTCTTGAATGATCATTGATCCTTGTTCATTGTTCACCGTTCATTGTTTATTGATCGTTAATCCTTGTTCATTGTCCATCGTTCATTGTTCATTGATCATTGATCCTTGTTCGTTCTTCATTGATCATTGATCCTTAATCCTTGTTCATTCTCCATCGTTCATTCTTTAATAATCGTTGATTCTTGTTCATCCTTCATCATTCATTGTTCATTGTTCTTTCTTCATTATTCATTCTTCAATGATCATTGATCCTTGTTCATTGTTCATTGTTCATTGTTCAATGATCATTAATCCTTGTTCATTGTTCACATTCGTTGGAATGCTTTGGGTTTTTCTATGGGCGGTAATGCGCATGTAAACAAAATGTTACGGTAAATGAATGGGTGCGATCATACCAGCACACCGGATCCCATCAGAACTCTGCAGTTAAGCGTGCTTGGGCGAGAGTAGTACTAGGATGGGTGACCTCCTGGGAAGTCCTCGTGTTGCATCCTTTTTTTTTCTTCTCTTTTTTGCGAATTCTTTCCGCTACGCTTGAGCAAAAGGCATTTTAGTGATTATGGTGATATATTCCTTGGAAGTAATTTAATTTATAAAAATATAACTCGCAACTGGGTCCCGACATCGAAGTTACGAGCACTCAAAAGTTAAGACCTATTTTCCCACTAATTTTAATTTAATATTTCTTAATATGGGTGATCTTCATATCTTTTTTCACTAACTTTATTGTGTATATTTTTAATGCCTATGGTCCTTTCTCCTTTCCTGTTCTCCATAAATTTTTATTCAATAAAATAATATTTCAAGCATCTAAAAATATTTATCTTTTTTAATTTCCATGAACATTTCTTATGTTACAAATGGTGCTATGAGGGATCGACCCAGGGGCCCGGGGTGGATATATGTACCCTTATTTGCCCACACTTGAAGGCACTGCATTTAAAAAAAAGTTGACATTATGCTACTGTAGGGTATCGAACTCACGACCTGCATGTTGCAAGGTAAGGGTGGAAAGCATTTATGACATTACATTACCCCCAATATCATCAAAAGCACACAACTAAAACTACTAAGTCAATACCCTACGCCCTACGCTAAAGCAGCTCAAGTTATATTTACAAGCGTAGCACGTCTAGTATTGGGGTCAATTTTAACCTGCAGGCCTAGCTTAGCAAGTTCAGGAACCTCTACAGTGCCTTGCATCTCCATATCAGCAACAATCTGCTTGTTATCATCATTACCTTGCAACAAATTGCTGGCACACCATATGCCCCATTCCCTTAAGAAGGGATTATCGTCATCGAGAACACATTGCTGTAAAAGAAGAAATATACAGTTCTTTTTTCTCACTTCATCTTGTACATTTTTCCTTCTGTATAAACAATTTCCGATGACTGCAACAATGTCTCTTCTGAAACCCTGGTATGGACATATCTTTGGCGACTGAGAAGATGGCACTTGGTTCATATCCGGTTTCATAGTTTTCCTGATTGATGTTGGTAATTCAAGCTCATTGAGTAGGGATAATAGCAAATCCAAAAGCCCCCTAGACACTAATGAAGCTACAACATCTAGAATTTCATTCTCTTCAGAAACTGTCGCACTCCCTTGCGCACATACATCTCTCAAAAGAATGAGCGAGTATCCAAGGACATCAATAGAAGGGACGCCAGTGGGCAGCTTTGACTGGCCCCTGGTGTAAAAATCGATAGCTTTGATAGCATTCTCAAACAACCCAAGAATATATAAAGCAAACTCCGAACCAACATGAATATCCTCGAGTCTTTCATTCAAAATTTCAGACACAATGCGCAAAAGGAAAGCTTGGTCTCCTGTAAAATGAATATTTCTACTTTCATGATCTTCTAGTTTGTCAAAGTCATCATTTAGATACTGGAACAATACAGGTAAATGAGATTCCTCCAAACAAATTCTTGACAGTAGTATCTTGACCCAATCTTCTCCAAATCCAACTAGTAGAGATAATAATAGAGACCCCAATTAGACTCCAAAACATGTAAAGCTAATGAAATTCGAATAAAAAATTTAATACCTTCTGAAGCTGTACGAACAATTTCAGCAATGATAGCCAATCCTGGATTTCTGCAAAGCTCAGAAAACAAGTAAATGTTTCCATCACAACAAGTACAAATAATCATACTCAAAGGATCACAAGTTTCCCTTCTGCGAATACTAGCGATTCTGAGAAAAAAATCAGGGAAAAATTGGTCCCATATTACACGCTGACTTTCCTTCCCGGCAAGTGAAGCATTTGCTACCACCTGTAAGGCAGTGCGTACAATTGTGCAAGCTGAATTATCAGAATCATAGCCCACAGAATTGATTGCACTGGAAACGATTGCAGCACCGTTCTGCTCAATGAACAAGTTCTGATTCACCGCATCTCCTGCACATAGATTTCTGAGAAGTCTAAGAGACAGCAAGAGAACAGGATGTGCCGATGGATACGAGAGATGCTGAAGTAGCTGGAGTACAATTGGAAGTATATGCTTCGATGCAAGATCTGATCGTCCATCATCGCTTTTTGAAACAACAATAAGCTTTTCTAAGGCTTCACTCAATGTTGACGAATTTGAAGCCTTTAGCAATGGCTGTAGAACATCCTTTGGGACATTTAATTCCGCAGACATTGCAGCATTCATTTTACTGCACAAATTACCAGAAAACACATTAGTCATATCTGTTCGAATTTAGTCATTTAAAAAAGCTTTGATGACTACACCACACAATAGCAGATAAACTGAACACATATTCTAATGCTTTACTACATTATCATCCAACAAGGAATCATATTCGAGGGTGAACCACATGAACATTGAATAGGAAAATAATTTCACCGTCACTTTTAGAGTTCAAGGCTACTTATCTACATAGAAAAACATAAAGAGCTTTATAATAGTAGCTAAAATTTAATGACATATTTCCTCCCTATATTCAAGTTATAGACATGTACTATTAGATAGAACCGGATAAAGTATAATCTTAATAGATAGAACGAGGATATATGTGAATGACTATTGAAATTGATATAAGGAAAAATTGAATGACTATTGAAATTGATAAAACCGGATCAAGTACTCTTATTTTCCATTAAAATCATCATGTTGCATTAAGGAAAAATTGAAATTTATTGTCATTTGATATAAGGAAAAATTGTTAATAACTACCTACAAAAAGTGGTCTTTGTGAAAAACTACCTACAATAAATTTTTTTGTCAAAAACTATCTTAAAAATATAGTTTATTTGTCAAAGACTACTAATTAACAGAATCATCTATATTGACTGTTATTTTTAACATTGACCAACATGTGATATGCGCATGACTATTAGATGAGCTATTAAATATTATAATTAATTAAAAAAATTAAAAGAAACATTTTTAAACTCACATATCACTTCATCTTGAACCTCAACTCACCCTTTTATTCCAGAAATCAATAGCATTTTCAACCTTCATCTTCAATAAAACCTACTATGAATGTCCATGAACAGCACATGCATTCCGCATCTAATAGATGAACAACTATCAATACAAGACCATTTATTCTTCTTTCTCATTATTTCTTCTTTTACACTTACTCATTTTGTTCTCTTCTCCAACCTCTTCTTTTGGAGGTGGTGTTTTTGTTGTTCCTTTATTTTTCCTTTATAGCAAAATTCAAAATTAAATCTTACTTTTGTGATTCAAAATTTGAAGTTGAAAATTGCCAATTGATTACTGCTACAAACTATTTTCTGGATCCAGATCCGACCCGGATTCGATGGGTCTTAAAAAATAAAACCCAGACCTTTAAAAAAGGGGAGAGTTTGGGACGGGTCCAACAGAATCCTGAACCCATGACCATCCCTACTTGCGGCGAATTCAAGTATTTGGATAAGCCACTAACATAATTTATTTGAAAAACTGGTTATAAAATATTTGGGGATCTAAAATCAATATCATAAGTTCATAACCTAACGGCTGCAAGTTTGAATCTACATGCTAACTCTAATTTTAAATTTTTTTTCCCAGTTTTGAAATCATCCCACTAAACCCCAAGTTTTGTTCGACATCTTCCATTTGCCATTTCAACAACCCTCTCTACGTGCCAGCTTCAAGTCTAAAACCAAGCTCAACCACCGTTTCAACGTCCAAGCCTGACGCGTAGACGCCTGATCTTGATTCCACCAGCTTCTCACTACCGCTTTCCCTTCGGTCTTCTCTTCTCGCAGGTGATTGTTTCGGCATTCAATTTGGTTTTACCTTTTTGATTCAATATCTATTTGTTGTTTGATCAAATCTCTACTTTGTTTGATCCATAAACTTGGAATAATTGTGGGTAATTGTTCGATACAATCTGCATTCTGCCTTCAATCTCTATTTGTCGATAAATGACAATTATTTCATTTATGAACTTAAAATAATTGTGGGTAATTGTTTGATTTAATCTACTTTTCGCCTTCAATCTCTATTTGTGGATATTTTTTTGATTTAATTTGAAGAACTTTACGGCCCATTTGCTAGGCATTAATAAACCGCCGTAATCGGAATGAAAAGTATTGTAATTTTGGTTGAAAAATCTCTGGGCTACCTTGATGCCCATGCTTAACAACCTTCACATCTCAGTTTCTTTCATAAAATTCAATCCAATGCATTACCATTGGGGGAGGTTGTATTAGGTGGTAATGGAAATTTATAAAAAAAAACTTTTTTTGTGATCAAAGTTTCATTACCATAGGAAAAGACATGAAACTTTGGATGAAATTCTAAACTATATATCATTCCCATTACTATCATTTAGTACCAATAACCAAACGGGATGTTAGAGTAAAACTCCAAAGTCTAAAGTTATTAGCCGTGAAAGTTACAGGATAATTTACAATAAAGAATAAGCCGGGTGTTGCACTCGAAGTCGAAAAATACTAAACGATAAAATTATTGGTCTTGACGAAACCATAGTCTGAAGGTGGTGTAAGTCTTATTTTAACGTTAATTTTATGCGGTGGTTACCAATTTATATTGATTGAAAGTTATTTCCATTGATGTATTCAGTTTGGTTTCAAATATATTATTCTAATGATGAGAAAGTAACAACAATGTCAAAGTCTTAGCACAAATAATATAGAGTCGACTATATAAATCAAAATAATCAATATGAGAGATGTTAGAAAAGATTATACTTTATCCGATTCAATCTAATAGTACTTGTCTATAACCAAGAAAATCAATTTCAATAGTCATTCACATATATCCTCATTCACATATAACTTGAATATAGGGAGGAAATATGTCATTGAATTTTAGCTACTATTATAAAGCTCTTTATGTTTTTCTATGTAGATAAGTAGCCTTGAACTCTAAAAGTGACGGTGAAATTATTACCTCTTCTGGCATCAACGGCAACTTTGTGATGTGGAAGTCTTCATATAACATATAGAACTGATCAATATACCTCTCTTGCATTCTCATTCTTGCTTTCAGCAGCTTTGAGTCAACAACTAAAGCACCAAATCCGAAAGAGCCACAAGTCAATGATTCAATAGTCTCAGAGTTGTGACTAACCCCACAAAAAAGTACATCAGTAAAAAATATACCTTTGTCATCGAATATGACTTGATTGATAATAATATTATGAGTATCAATCTCAAACTTCGCGAGTTCTTGCACCAATCTTTCAGTTTCATATAGAGATAAGAACTCAGGAATGCACACACACACAAAGGTTGTCAAATCCTGCAATACCAGCAGCACAAGCATCATGAGCATCAAAATACAAAGATTAGACAAATCCAAAACAACCGCCTCCTGATTTTGATTTATGTGATAAATGAGAACTAAAATTAATTATTTATTTTTAGCTTTTTCATTGTAAATGGAAAAGTTGTCATATTTTTTTTAAAAATACCAAATATTTCTTATCTTATATGTAAAAAAACCACCAAACTTTTGATACATCTCAAACCACTATTGATAGAGCGGATTCTGCCTTCCAACCACCATGTGTCCACCATCACACCACCACCACCAAGCAACCAGAATTCAGAAATTTTTCTCTCCGCTCTATTTTTCTGTCCTCTAGTATTCACTTTCCATCATCAATCCACCTTCATATACATCTTGATCTTCAATACATAAATCATCTTCATCTTTCACCCACCTTCAAATGTCATAATCAGTCCATCTTCAATTTTTCTTCCTTAAATCCACCTTAAAAAACACAATAACTCTTCACACAAGAAGCAAACAATAAAGGTACAGCGACAAGTTTTGGGAAAATGTATAAATTTTAAAGAGAGGCGACAAATCAGGTTTTGTGTTCACGTTCGGTGTAGGATAAAAACCTCAACCTTATCACCTAACAACCATGGCAAGAAGCTATCAAGTTCAGAAAATCTCAAAAAATCAACAGACGCAACAAGACTAGCCTACACAACATTTGAGTTTAAAGAATGCAAAGACAGCAAAGACGTCAAAAGAGCTACAAGGTTTTTGTGCTATGGAGATTGAAGACCCAGATAGGTCTGAGCGATCTGATGGAGAAATCTTGTCACCATCTTCAAAGGTGATTGAGCAACATGCAAGGGTAATGGAGCAGATCTCAACATGGTTGGATGCTATAATGGACTAAAATCAGAGTAATGTCTAGAGGCAAAAAATAACCAAATCAACATCTGATGTTCCTCCAAGTGTGCAATTAGATCCTATCACATCAAATCCAGAACAGGAAATCAATTCCGTAAATGGTTAACCTGTTATAGAATTACACAGCATACAACGGTAGATTGATTATCATTGATAGTTCTCAGTTCGGTTTTGATTTTGGGAACATGAAGAGTTGAAGTTAAAGATGAAGAATTGCATGTGGGTTGAAGACAAGAACAAAGATATGATTTAGGAAAAGAAGATGGAGGTGAAGGTGGATCGATGTTGAAAAGGGGAAAGTAAAGGAAAGAGAAAAAGAGGAGAGGCAAATGTGAATTCTGGTGGCTTACTAGTAATAGAGAGGTGGTCAATGGGCGGTGCTGGACATGGCCGTTAAAATTAAAAGGCCAAATACTGACATTTGATCATGTTTCTCAATGGTGCATTAAAAAAAAAAAAAAGAAAAAAGCTAAGCAAGAAAGGTAAAGTTCAACAAATGTTATACGAAGAGAATACACCCTACGTTGTAGACCTGTAATTGTGTTAGTAGCAGGAACTGGGGTTGGGCAATCCAAAGTCTTTATTTTGGGCCCAAAAGGTCATTCGACTAAACAGCAAACATGAAATCACATGACATAGGGCAAGGATTGCAGCAGATTCTGATAAGCACAACACAATAACTTAGAGAAACGAAACATCGTGAACAGGAGGGCTTACTGGATCCCTGAATTGCTGGTTCACTTGCTCGATTACGTCTTTCATGCCCTCGAGCCTGCCAAGGATTGCATCTTCTCCAAAGTCATCTTCAACACCAAAGAGACGAGTCATCTAGAAAAGATTCAACAATTTGGTTACTTACTAATAAATGTAGGCCTACGACTGTCACATCATTAAAGCTAAAATTTAATTCGTGCTGTGTTCCCAGAAAAATCACAAAAAAATTGTAGCATCCATTAGCAGAAAGGGAGCAAGAAAAGACCTATGAGAAATTACATGAACAGCACTAAATTTAACATGGAGGCTGGGAGACAAATCAAGTGCTTGGAAACTCTTTCCATGTAAAATCATCACAGAATAAAGAATAGTTAACATAGAACAACTTTAAAGAACTTAACATACCATACCATTATCCCCTAACCAATTCCAAGAAATAGAAGTTTTTATAATAATACAATTTACACCTAACATGACAAAAAGAAAGGAAAAAACTAGAAGCCATTAATTATAGGGGCTGTAGGATTTTAA
The DNA here is from genome assembly GCF_026212465.1 of Amaranthus tricolor. NCBI lineage: Eukaryota > Viridiplantae > Streptophyta > Magnoliopsida > Caryophyllales > Amaranthaceae > Amaranthus > Amaranthus tricolor. The sequence continues at coordinate 14,974,763 of NC_080061.1, forward strand.
AGGTACAGGTAATCAAGACCCTTATTTCCCTAATGTAGAAGCCAGAAGGTGATACTTTTTCGGAAATTGCCAATCCAAGTTCCAGCCTCCTCCAAAAGGCTTCATACTTTCATATGACCTTCACAAATCCTCTACACCATAACAAACCTTGGCCACAACCACCACCAGTCTCCAGACAACTGTTACCTGATTTTCCATCAAATTCGCTATCCATGATTCGTTTTCTCAATTTACAACTTACTGGAGGGTTAACAAATTAGACAATACTGTCCTAGACCTCACCAACACCTCAGCTCATTCTCATTACTGCAAGGCATCAGATATCAAACTTACAGGGGGCATCAGATATCCACCACAGGCTCAAAGAGGTTGAAAATCCCCACTGAATACAGGTTCAAAAAGAAAGAGTAAATTAGCACCATCCTGACCTTCGCCAGGAATTTCAAGGCCACTGTAGAGTTCCTTTAGCAGGCTAAGGGAAAGAAATCATAATGGGGAAGCGGAAAGAAGGGCATTGATTTTTACCTTTTCTATTACGTATAAACCAACAATGCCACATGAGTATACAAGTGGTCAACTTTTCTATGGCATTAATGTCTCTAAAATTTGTCAAATAGCACTCCACATCTTACTTATAAATGGCGCAAGGCGCTCTAAAGTGCTAAGGGTCCATAGAGCCCTAGGTTCTAGGCACTAGTTTTTGAGTTCAAGGCAACCAAGAACCAGAAAAAAAATATGAAAAACACCCAGTATGACCCAGGAAAAAAAACTAGAAAAAGAAGAATAGAGAAGAGAAGAGAAAAAGATGAAAAAGAAAAGAGAGGACAAGAGGAACAAGAGGAGACAAATACAGATGAAAAAGAAGAGAAGAGAAGAGATTAGAATAGTAGATGAGAAAAAAAAGGAAAAAGAAGAGAAAACAAAACAAATGTGGTAAGTGCACGCATCAAATGAGCTTTTGAAGCAAATACCATAAAGAGCTCTCGGGTGCTTGGCCTTTCGGCGACGGCGGCGCTATGAAGCACCCAAAGGGGCTCGTCTTAAGGAATGACCTCGCCTAGCCCAATCAAGGCATACAACCCATCACCTACCAAGGCGCTAGATTTGTGCACTATTGGGAAAGCTTTTAAAAAAAGGCTTCACGTAGCTCTAGACTACCCAAAAATGGAGTTCATGAATTCACATTGTTATCCATGCCATAGTGGTGCTCCTTGTCACCCCATAAAAAAAATTTGCATGTGTATTGATGTGCATGTGTGGTACACGATCAAACACACAAGACAAAACTTGAATTAGGCTTATCTAGAAAACTTCTTCATTCTTCTAGAGCTATACCCCACCAGCGGTTAAGGCAAAGGAAGCTACAGATGGTCATGTTACTATCTGGGTCGAATTAGATCAAAGCTCCTAAGAGCCAAATTGAACCTTAAGTTTTTTGTTCAACAAATAATCTTGGGAATCAAGTCCTTAACCAAGGAAACTGAACTTAAATATCACAAAGAAGAACGTCAAAAAATCAGCATCATATTAATTAACACCCTTTAACATGAATCATATAGAATCAAAATGAAAACTGGCCCAGATAGAACATTATGAAATACCAAGCTATCAACATTCAATAGTGAAAATTGCACCTATTTTTCCTCAAAAAAATGAGATAAGCCCACAAACTTTAAGTAGAAAAAAAGACCATAAGATGTCAAGAAGCCATACCTGACTTAACAAGCCCCCAAATTTATTTTTCAAGGTCATCATTTTTGATAGGCCCTTTTCTAAAGTGGAAGGGAATTGCAAAAGACGAAGTGTATGCCCTGTGGGAGCTGTATCAAACACTATGATTGAGTAATCCATTGTTTGAACCAATCTGCAAAACAAAAAGAGTGCAAATATTAACAACAACTACACCGTGCATCCAGGAAAAAACATATACACTGTCATTATATAGTTGGTACAGCTTAAACTTAGAAGAAAAATGACTTGTTTGATGAGGAAGATTATTTTGCAGGCAATCTGGTGGTTTCAAGTGTATAATTGGAGTCAAGAATTAGCTTCTGAATTCTAAATGTCACTCAACTTTCCCTGATAAACTTCTTCATGATAGATAAATGGCAAGAGCTTTTTTTCCTTGCCCCTTTGCATTCTTGTACAAGGCACGATCAAATACATCTCATACATTCATAGAAATAAATACATACACAGCATATCTAAACAGAAAATGGCTAAAAATGCCATGTCTAGTGGAAGATAGAAAGAAAATGATGATGTTTATTATATAAACTGAAAAGGTTAATGAAAAAGTAAGTAAAAAAGCTCAAATACGTATAAAATATTAGTTCAATCAGGTGATTCATGATAATCCTCTCTCTCCCTGCTTTCTTGTATTTACAAGTCCATTTTTTCCTTCTGCGCTAGTAACTTTTGTCTTCTCAAAAAAGCCAATTCCTAAATGATTACATCTTTAAATTCCCACTTAAACCCCAGCCCTCTTTTGCAAATGTCACCTCCAAAGCTCCAAGACACTTCTATGCACTAACAATGTTATGATAATGATCCTAATGTGCCCTCTGATTATAACCCAATCCTTGTTAACTAATCTCTAAGCCAAACACTCCAGCAAGCAAGTAAAACTCCCTTGATATTCTTCTCTTTCTCCACAGTTAAATGTCTTACTTTATGACGAATAGAGGAACATCAGCAAGAATAGAATGATACATAACAGAATAGAATGATCCAGAATTTCATGATTATTTTAAAATAAACAGAATAAATAAATTAAAATATCTTGTTATGAAAAATAATCAGCCACAAGGCAAATTACCCCATCATTCACAGAAAAAAAAAATCTTTGTCCTTTTTCTGGTGTGATAGAAGAGGATTTCAAAGACAAACAGAAAATTGATAAAATAACAGAGGAGAGTAAATTTCTTAAACAAAGAAAAAGAAAGTCCATTGATAGACAAAAATCCTCTTAAAACTCCCCCTTGGAGAACACACCCGCAAGCCAACTTAATCAACAGACTTAAGCTGGGGCTCATGAATATAGCTACGTTAAATTTTCATTTAGCCACTAATCATATTGAAGCTATCCACCTCTCTGAAATTTATTTCACTAGCAAAAGGCGTTGCCCTTCATGTACGATCTTCATTCAAGCGTGTCCAGCAATTCCATTCACATCCACTTGATGAAAACAAGCTCCGTTTTCACATCTCCAAATCCAAGTCCTCCTTTTTACTTTGTAATTACTATTTTGACATGTTTCAAGTCATAGTTAACAAGAACAAAAACTTGGCTCATTACGCAAGATGAGAAGGGAAACACGGAACACAACCAAAAGTGTCTCAGAAACTATTGGATGAGAGATAATCTATGTATAGAACATAAAATTTAATTACAAATGAAAATGGAATTGATGTTTTTTTATTCCCTTCAACTTCTTCAGGTTTTATTTCTCTTTTTTCCTTCCTTGTCTCTTTTTCAATCCATAAATAGAGGTCACATAACCTTAAACAATAGGCCGCTAAATCTTTAGTTTTAAAAGGCATGAAGCGCCCTAAGGCACTAAAGGTCCTAGGCTCAAGTGACGACTTCAGTCATTGTGAGGTGCCCCAAAACTCTTGAGAAAAAGAAAAGGAATTGAAATTTCCAAACAAAAGCAGAAAAAACATTGAAGAGAAATAAAAAAAACTAAAAAAAGAAAACATACTTAGTGAGTGTCATCAATTAGGCTCATTCGAAGCCTAAAATCAAAAGCCAAAAGGCCTTTGAGGTACTCAACTTAGGTGCTACAAAGTGCTCTAAGGTACCCGTCTTATGAAACTCACTCGTCTAGCCCTATCAAAGCACACAAACTATTGACCCTTAACTGACGATGCAAACTAGTCATGATCGTGGTAACGGAACAGTGATGATGTGTTGCAGTTACTGTAACGCAAATATTGGTCGAAATTACAAGCTAACCTTGATACGATCCAAAGCGCAGTTTTTTAACACCTATACAATTTGGGAAATTTTAGTTCGCTTTTTTAGAAAGCTTTACAAAGCGGTTAATGCACTATATAGCGCCTAGGCGAGCTTTTTAAAACAAAGGCTTCCTTGCGCGATTTGGGTCATGTTTCATTGGTGATATAGGGTGGACGTCTTTCCAGGTTTTCTATAGTCCCATTGGTTACACTTAATGTCTGGAAAGATGCATATTTCCCAAACGTCTTTCACTATTCTCTACTTACAAGATGCTAGTGTACTAATGGATAAATCTTACTCATATAACTCAGCCCTCAATAATTGTTAAACTCTCCAAGACAAAAAAATTTGGGCCAAAAGGAGCCACTTTAAGTGCCAATGCCAATGGCCCCAGAAAGCCACTTTCAAAACACTGATAATATGGTAATTGGTAAAATATGTGGTCAATAAAAATATGATAACATTCCCGTTTCTATTCCAACTTGAAAAATAAAACTTCACTTTGTCACTTACCTTGAAAGAAAGTGAGTTTGATAAAGTATCTTCAACTTACAACAAACTATGCAACAATAGGATATACTGAACTTGTTCTTCAGGGTATGAAAGGCTATATAACACCTCTTATCTTCACTAGACATGAGCAATAGTAAAAGTCAACTCGCATCATAATTGAAATCATAACTACTAACGCAGAAACTAGTACGACTCCTAAAGCTTTTGCTTTACACATGCATTCTCTATTTCCAAGATATGACCAAGTACGTTGGGAGTTGAAAAACACAAATTTGACCTTCATTAGTGCCTAAATTTGTTAAAACTGAAAAGTTACGAATAAACAAAATGCACACCTATACCAAAAGGAATCTTGTTCATAACTATCTTTATTGCAGCAAGATCAAATATAAACCATACAAATAATCAAACACAAAGCGGCCAACAATAGAATTTAAAATCAGGAAAAACTATCTTACTTCAGCATTTCTGCAAAACTCATGGCTTCATCAATTCCAGGGATTGCATTTGCCAGCTCTGATACAAAATTATCAGGCCCTTCACCAGAAAGATCTTCACTTTCTACAGACGGATCCACTTCCTGCATGTAAACATAATTTGACATTTGACAACATTGAATTCCAATAAATACCCTGCTCATAGTAAAGTTTTCTATAGGCTGCGATCCACTGGGTATGGTGATGATGATGAATTCCAACAAATATAAACAATTAAACTGTTACTTTTGTACATACAAAAAAATGTTTTTACTATGGTTTTAGACAACATATAAACCCAGTATCACATTCACATCTTCCCCTTCAATCCACTTCTTACAATGAGGAATAAGTCTACATCTAAAAAGGTGAAGAAACCAAATGACATGAAAGTACTAATAATAAAATAACAAGGCCACTAATAAAAGTCTATAACAAATTGCTGGAAGAAACTTTACTAAACCTCGGCCATGAAAAAGCAATTTAATAAAACCTAAATCAACCTACTTGCATTTCCACCCAATATAACCAAACAAGCAAGCAAGAAGTCAACCTTAACGACTAATCATCTCTCATCAATTCAAACCAATCAAACTATATTTAAATTCCCATATAGATGTTATACGCAAAAAAAAAAATGGTTCTATAATACCCATATATAAGATCAAATTAGAAATTACTCCCAAAAAAATATAGCAAATTGATAAGAACAAGAAACATCTCTAACCAAAAAAATGCAATAAAAGGACTGAAATTTACCATTGCAAAGAGATTGGTGAAGCCATTAACAAGGGTTGGAGTCTTTGTAAAACGTTGTTGAAAAGCATCACCAAGATTGTGGGCCGGATCAGTTGAGATAATAAGAACAGATTGTCTCACGCTTGCAAGTAGAATTGCAAGAATGGAGCTACAAGTTGTTTTACCAACACCTCCTTTCCCTCCTACAAAAACCCATTTTAGGGTATCTTGGTCTAGAATGTTCTTCAATGTTCCTTCTGGTATTTCCTCAGATAATTCCTGATCTGATGCCATTGAAAAGATCCAAGCTTTCTCTCTTCTACCGGTTTATTACCACTAAAAATTAGGGATTTGTAAAACTGGGGATTCAAATTTGTGGGATTCCAGAAGAAGAGAGAGAAAGAGAGAAAGAGTGGGTGAAAAGTTGAAACTATTTCATGGGATTTATAAAACAAACAACAAGAAGAGAAGTTCCTTAAACGAAATTCTTGTTTTCTTCTACAAAAAGGATGTGAAATTTAATGCTGGGTTTTTGGAGGAGGGTAGTTATTTACGATTAATGGGAGATTTAGGGTTCCTTTGGTAAATGGGGATGAATGATACATTTTGGAATCTGGAGGTGAAAATTTATGATAAATGTCTGTTAACAATCCAACTAGTGGCTCATCCATTTAAAAAACAGTAAGGACTATCCATAGATGAGGTTGGTTAAGCTGGGGTGTTCAAAATCGGATATTGGGTCGATCCGATTTTGAAAAATCGGATATCCGATTTTCCAGATATTTAAAATTCTGTTTCGCATCCGACACCGGGTCGGAAACCGGATACCCGGTTTTGTAATTTTTTTTTCCCTTATTTCTTTAAACATTTTTTGTTTTATATATGATTCAAATAATATTAAAATACTTAACTTAATTAGGCATAAACTATTAAAATACAACCATTAGTTAATTGAAATACAACCATAATTCCATAAACTCATAATTCCATAAACTAAAAGCAAGATTAAAATTTATAAGTTGAAACTTCAAGCTCCATTAATCATCTTCAACGACGTCAAGAGTTTCATCGATTATGACCTCCGGATGCTCCAAAGTTAATGCATTACCTAAATCAAGAGCACGAACAGTCGAACAATATAAGGTTAAAGGAAAAATATTTTTACTCTTAAATATTAAATAATCAATTGAAAAATAATTAAAAATTTATACTAACCTTCCTCCATATCTTCAAGTGCAAGCAAACTCTCCTCTATTGCTAAAGGAGTTCTAGAAATACGAAGCCAATCTTGTGCGCAAATAAGGGCTTCAGGCATCTTTGGAGTCAATGATGTTCGAAAATCATCAAGAATACGACCACCAGTACTGAAAGCCGATTCAGAAGCAACGGTAGAAATAGGTATAGCAAGCACATCTTTAGCCATCTTTTGAAGAATGGGATACCTTTTTGTTTGATCTTTCCACCATAGTAAAATATCAAAGTTAGAATCATGAGGTTCACATGCATCTTCTAAATACCTATCCAACTCACTTTTGTTTAGATTGGTTAATGAACAACCTGTCTCCATTTGATATCTTGAATTCATTAGTTCAATAAGGTCCACCTTCCCCACTCCTTGAGTCCCACTTTGAGTAAAAATGGTAGAGGTTGAAGAGGTGGAAGTGGAGGAAGTAGCTCCACTTGTCTTTGGTGGAGGCATAGAATAAGAATAAGAATCAAACAAGTTTTGAAAAATCATTTTAATCTTTAGTGACAAGAGAGTAGATTTTGTGGCATCATATGAAGCACGCACAATCCAATCAACATAATTCCACTTATGCCTAGGGTCAAGGAGAACAGCTACAAAAACTAAAATATTGATATTATCGATGTTTCCATAATATTTGTCATATTTTGCCATCATATTGATAGCCATTTTCCTTATACCCTCATCATCGACACTCATGTTGTTGGCAAGCAATAATCTAGTCCCAAAAATCTCATGTGCATAAGAGTTGCAAGTTACATAACGAGAAGCAGAAAATCTCAAAGTTGCATCATAAAAAACACTCAAAAAAGGTAAGAAAGTAGACACTTTCTTCCAATCCTCTTCAGTAGGAGCACCACCAAACTTCCTAAGTAACTTAACTAAAGCAGAATCTTTCATGCATAAAGAAGCAAATGACTTTTTAAATTTGATAGTAGATTCAAGCATTAGGTAAGTTGAATTTCATCTAGTTTCAATATCCAAAACAACAAGGCTTTTTCTCTCCTCTTTCTCCTCTTTTATGCATTCTTTAAACTTGTTAAGCTTAGCAGGAGAAGACCTTACATACTTCACAAGAGCACGAACTTTCAAAACAGACAAATCAACTTCATTCAAACCATCTTTCACAATCAAATTCAAAATATGTGACGCACATCTCATATGTAGGTATTGACCCTCCAACAAACCAGTATCCCAAATGTTAAGTCCTTTCTTAAGGTAATTGGCCGCTATGTCATTTGAACTTGCATTGTCTACGGTCAATGTCATGATATTTTTCAAACCCCAATCAATCAAGCATTTTTCAACGGCTCTACCAATAAGTATTTCCTTGTGACCAGCAATAGGACAAAAGTTTATGATTTTCTTTTGCAAATTCCAGTTATCATCAATAAAATGTGAAGTCAAACACATATAAATTAAGTTTTGCCCTGATGTCCGAGTGTTTGTTGTTAGACAAATTCGTGACTTAAACTTTTGAAAAAACAATTTCAACTCATTTCTTTTTTCAATGAAAAGACTATAACAATCTCTAGTGGCAGTGCTACGAGAAGGAATCTTAAAGGATTCAAAGCCCTACAATACTCACGAAATCCTTCACGTTCAACAAAAGCAAAAGGAAATTCATCCACAATAAGCATTGTAGCAAGTTTTTTCCTACACAAATCATTATCAAATTCCCACAATTTCGGAATACCAACACTATCAACACTACCATCCTCATTGACTCTTCTAGCAATATCTAATTCAATTTTCTTTTGCTTCATATCCAAATTTGGAGGATATTTTTTGCATCTTTTAATATGATTAGCCAAAGGAGTTGTTCCATTTTTGCTAGGACAACTAATAGAAGTTTTGCAATACTTACAATGAGCAATTGTTGAATCCAATTCATCAACTGTGTAATGATCCCACCATTTTGACCTATTACTCCTCGTACTAGTAGTTGCACGAGTTTGTTTTTTCTATTTTTTAATTGGTGATCTTGTATCTTCATCCTCATCGAACAAGCGATCAACACTCTCTTCAAATTGAGTTCCTTCATTCGGTAGTGAATTTCCATTATCATCAAAAGACGACCCCATGTTCTATACAAGTTACCAATTCATAATCAGTTCATCGCTAGTTGTATAATACTACAATCAATTCACAATCAGTTCATCCAAGACCTTTCAGCTAAGATAATCACAACTCAGAACTTACATGAATCAATTTCAATCAGTTCATTCATCAGTTCATCACAATTCAGTGATTCACAATCAATTATTTTCTCCAAATGTAAAGCAAAAAACAAAGGATGTGTAGAAGTAAACAATTCACAATCGGTTTATCATTAGTTGCACAATCAATTCACAATCAACAGTTCATCAAATTAAATGGCTACTGAAAATCAGAATATCACAACAAAAATCAGAATATCAGAATAAATATCAGAATTTTAAACAAATGATAAAGAGCTACCGAAACTCTAGATGATGGTACCGGTGGGTAAGAATTCATGTAGATCTTCAATTCACTACCGAAAATGGCTGAATAAATCTGTGACAAAATCGAAAATGGCAAAAAAAAAAAAAATAAGTACTGAAGAAGATCTGTGACAAAATTGAAAATTCGAAAATGGTGATGAACTAAGATGAAAAAATCGAAAATGGCAAAAAAAAAATAAATAAGTACTGAAGAAGATCTGTGACAAAATCGAAAATGCAAAAATGGTGATGAACTAGGATAACAAAATCGAAAATGCAAAAAAAATTAAATCTGTGACGAATATCAGAAAATGCGAAAAATTAAGAAGATTTAGAGAAGAAGAACAATGGTGATGAACTAAGAATGGTGATGAATTGAAACAAACTTACCCAATTAAAGAACTGAAGAAGAAGAAGAAGATGACGTGTCAAAGTGAATGGTGAAGAAGAAGCAAGATGACGGCGTCAAGAACTGAAGATTGAAGAAGCAAGATGGCATCTCATTGAAGAGTGAAGACTGAAGGAGGAAGATGGCATGCAACAGCCAGCAAGAATGAAGGAGGAAGAAGACGGAATACTGGAATAGGCCCAAGGTAGAAGGAATCTGATTAAGTCATTTAGGGTTTTTCATTTTTGTCATTTTGAAATAAAAAAAATTAATCAAACCATCATGTTGAGGAAAGAGCAATGTCACTAATATTGATTGATGTTAAAGAGTACAAGTACTCTTATTTTCCATTAGAACCATCATGTTGCATTAAATAAGAGTACTTATATTGTGCAATGTGGTAACACTTTTATTGATAGTGTTATTGACCATTCATTTGTTGTTTGGAAATCATCCATAGAATGATAGATTAATATTATTTTATTAACTCCGTTTTGAAATTGTAAAAATAGAACCATATTTAGGTAGAAATTGATCAATTCAATGTCAAGATTGATCACTTATAGGTAGAAATTAAATTTATTTATTTTAATTGAAAATAATTGATATATTTAAGGTTTACTTTAAGTTGAAATTAATACCTTTAAGATCAAAATTGATAAATGCCTAAAAAATGGAAAAAAAACAAGGGAAAGCATGTGTGGCTGTTACACACGCGAATTAGATGGGCACAAACTTACAGTCTCATAATGAGTCTCAGTCAAGTTTTTGTGCTTCTCCAGTCCCTTTCCATCTTCTTTCCCGTTTCATTTCTAGAGTCTTGAATACGCCTCAAGTTCAACTCTCCCATACTCCTGCAATTCACGGTAACCGACCAACATCTAGCTCCATCTCCAAAATGCCACAATTCAATGCAATCATTGTACGCCCATCTACTCGAGCCAATTCATCGCCAACTGCCCACATCTTCCCTGTAGTGTGGGAGAGCCCCTACAGTGCCTCATGCCTCTTGCTCCGACAGCCACCACAAGTAGCACGCTGCAACCATTCATTCGATTGAGGAGCTACTCTACCACCTCGGACTTAGCTAGCCAATAGCCTAGAACCGATGCTTTGTTACCATCACTATAAACAATATTGGTGGATACGGTGTGAGGTCAACGAGGTCAGTTGACAACCCTTAAATCCAAAATAAAATAACTATCCTAAATAAGTTGGTTACACAAAGAAAATAATAGGATTCAAAACCCATAACTTACATTTTGCCATTTCATATATTTTTTTCTTTTACCCACCCAATAATACTTTCAATCCCAAAGAAAGTAAGAAACCTTTCATCAGTATTGTCACTGTCATTCCAATTTCCAAACCCGAGTACCCCAACCCGCTGTCTTCTCACTCTCTTATTGGTGCCACTACCTGACCACCACCGTCTGCCGCACTAGCCACAAGCCCAGCTGCATGCCCGCTCTGCTCTTCTCTCCAACATCCATCATTAATTGGACCAAATCTCTTCTTTAAGGTTATTTTTTCTTTTTTATTTGAAATTTATTGTCATTTGATATAAGGAAAAATTGTTAAAAAACTACCTACAAAAAGTGGTCTTTTGTGAAAAACTACCTACAATAAATTTTTTTGTCAAAAACTACTTTAAAAATATAGTTTATTTGTCAAAGACTACTAATTAACAGAATCATCTATATTGACTGTTATTTTTAACATTGACCAACGTGTGATATGCACATGACTATTAGATGAGCTATTAAATATTATAATTAATTAAAAAAAATAAAAGGAACATTTTTAAACTCACATATCACTTCATCTCTAACCTCAACTCACCCTTTTATTCCAGAAATCAATAGCATTTTTCAATCTTCATCTTCAATAAAACCTACTATGAATGTCCATGAACGACACATGCATTCCGCATCTAATAGATGAACAACTAACAATACAAGACCATTTATTCTTCTTTCTCATTATTTCTTCTTTTACACTTACTCATTTTGTTCGCTTCTCCAACCTCTTCTTTTGGAGGTGGTATTTTTGTTGTTCCTTTCTTTTTCCTTTATATAGAAAAATTCAAAATTAAATATTTTTAAATGCTTGAAATATTATTTTATTGAATAAAAATTAATGGAGAACAAGAAAGGAGAAAGGACCATAAGCATTAAAAATATACACAATAAAGTTGGTGAAAAAAGATATGAAGATCACCCATACCAAGAAATATTAAATTAAAATTAGTGGGAAACACGTGAGAATTATAAGCAATATCAAAATATTAAAATAAAGTTACGGAAAGGTATATAAAATCCATAAGCATTAAAAAATTGGAAAAATTACATATAATAATCTAATTTTTTCATGATTTTCCTACAATAGTTCCACCTATTGATTAATCATGAATAATTCTAACTTTGGAGGGTGTTTTCACAGAGTAAACCCGGTACCTAGATGATTTGCTATAGCAAATTTTATTTGTTTAAAATAAGATAACTTGAAATAAAATATTAAAAAATGTTAAAAAGTTTTTCTGATTTTTTTTATTATTTAGAATTTTTTATGTAAATTTTCATAATTTTCTCTAATTTTACATTGAATTTCAGTTTACTTTTTTGGTAAATTACCTACTATAACAAATCAACGTGTTACCTGAGTTTACTTCAGACAAATACCCCTAAAGTTGGGGTTATTAATGATTAATCAATAGGTGGTGGGAACATTGCTGGAAAATCATAAAAAAAAAAGGATTTGAATTAGGTGATTAAAGTTATTTATGTCTAAATAAATTGGTATAAATAGAAAAATTCTATATGAAAACATCAAATCAGAACAAAGGGAATATAGGATACACTTATGAACAAAATTCAATCCAATTGATATCTTGCCTACATATAGAGCTGTTCAAAAGTGACCCGACCCGAAAATTCGATCCGAAACCGAAAGTAAATCGACCCGAAAATATGTTCTATTTTTAGATTTATCGACCCGAAGCTATACCCGAACCGGTTGACAACCGAAAATGGGAAAACTGAACCCGAGCTATAACCGATTTTTCTAACCGACACATAAACGTTAACCGAGATTACCCGAACCTAATAATGACATAACCGAGTCATATTTGATCTGAATCATGCTCGAGGCCAAACTCGATCTGGCTAAAGCCGACTTAACACGAACAAAATTTACATCGAACTACTGTAAACCTGAACCATTTTTACATAGAAGTATGATCGACTCATATTCAATCATCTTATTAGTTATTTTAATAAAGTGATAAATATTTTAACAAAATAATTTTATAAATACATGGTTTCATATATTTAGAGTTAATAATCAATGGTCAATGTTTATTTAACTACTTTTAATCGAATTAGATGAAAATTGATAGAACTTTATAATTTTAATTTCTGATCAAACAAGTAAAAGTAACAATGTAATAATGATTACTAATCGATTTGCATTTTCACTATTTTGATTAAGTAATAAATGAACCTTATCATCAATTAAAAAATAACTAATAACTTAATCTGATACTGACTCGATCAATAGTAGTTAGTAAATCGCAATTCGTAGCCGAATTCTACTTGAAAAATATTATAATTAATTAAAAAAAATAAAAGGAACATTTTTAAACTCACATATCACTTCATCTTCAACCTCAACTCACCCTTTTATTCCAGAAATCAATAGCATTTTCAACCTTCATCTTCAATAAAACCTACTATGAATGTCCATGAACGGCACATGCATTGCGCATCTAATAGATGAACAACTATCAATACAAGACCATTTATTCTTCTTTCTTATTATTTCTTCTTTTACACTTACTCATTTGTTCTCTTCTCCAACCTCTTCTTTTGGAGATGGTGTTTTTGTTGTTCCTTTCTTTTTCCTTTATATAGCAAAATTCAAAATTAAATCTTACTTTTGTGATTCAAAATTTGAAGTTGAAAATTGCAAATTGATTATTGCTACAAACTATTTTCTGGATCCAGATCCGACTCGGATTCGATGGGTCTTAAAAAATAAAACCCAGACCCTTAAAAAAGGGGAGAGTTTGGGACAGGTCCAACAGAATCCCGGACCCAAGACCATCCCTACTTGCAGCTAATTCAAGTATTTAGATAAGCCACTAACATAATTTATTTGAAAAACTAGTTATAAAATATATGGGGATCTAAAATAAATATTATAAGTTCATAACCTAACGGCTGCAGGTTTGAATCTACACGCTAACTCTTTTTTTAAATTTTTTTCCCAGTTTTGAAATCATCCCACTAAACCCCAAGTTTTGTTCGACATCTTCCATTTGCCATTTCAACAACCCTCTCTACGTGCCAACTTCAAGTCTGAAACCAAGCTCAACCACCGTTTCAACGTCCAAGGCTGACGTGCAGACGCCTAATCTTGATTCCACCAGCTTCTCACTACTGCTTTCCCTTCGGTCTTCTCTTCTCGCAGGTGATTGTTTCGGCATTCAATTTGGTTTTACCTTTTTGATTCAATATCTATTTGTTGTTTGATCAAATCTCTACTTGTTTGATCCATAAACTTGGATTAATTGTGGGTAATTGTTCGATACAATCTGCATTCTGCCTTCAATCTCTATTTGTCGATAAATGACAATTATTTGATTTATGAACGTAAAATAATTGTGGGTAATTGTTTGATTTAATCTACTTTCTGCCTTCAATCTCTATTTGTGGATATTTTTTTGATTTAATTGGAAGAACTTTACGGCCCATTTGCTAGGCATTAATAAACCGCGGTAATCGGAATGAAAAGTATCGTAATTTTGGTTGAAAAATCTCTAGGCTACCATGCTTAACAATCTTCAGTCATCTCAGTTTCTTTCATAAAATTCATTATAATACATTGCCATTGGGGGAGGGGTTGTTAGATGGTAATGGAAATTTATAAAAAAAAAACTTTTTTTGTGATCAATGTTTCATTGCCATAGGAAAAGACATGGAACTTTTGATGAAATTCTAAACTATATATCATTCATATTACTATCATTTAGTACCACTAACCAAACGGACTGTTAGAGTAAAACTCCAAAGTCTAAGGTTATTAGCCATGGAAGTTACAGGATAATTTACAATAAAGAATAAGCTGGGAATTGTACTCGAAGTCGAAAAATACTAAACGATAAAATTATTGGTCTTGACGAAACCATAGTTTGAAGGTGGTGTAAGTTTATTTTAACGTTAATTTATGCGGTGGTTACCAATTTATATTGATTGAAAGTTAATTCCATTGATATATTCAATTTGTTTGCAGATATATTATTCTAATGATGAGAAAGTAACAACAATGCCAAAGTCTTAGCACAAATAATATAGAGTCGACTATATAAATAAAAATAATCAATATGAGAGATGTTAGAAAAGATTATACTTTATCCGATTCAATCTAATAGTACTTGTCTATAACCAAGAAAATCAATTTCAATAGTCATTCACATATATCCTCATTCTATCTATTAAGATTATACTTTATCCGGTTCTATCTAATAGTACCTGTCTATAACTTGAATATAGGGAGGAAATATGTCATTAAATTTTAGCTACTATTATAAAGCTCTTTATGTTTTTCTATGTAGATAAGTAGCCTTGAACTCTAAAAGTGACGGTGAAATTATTTTCCTATTCAATGTTCATGTGGTTCACCCTTGAATATGATTCCTTGTTGGATGATAATGTAGTAAAGCATTAGAATATGTGTTCAGTTTATCTGCTATTGTGTGGTGTAGTCATCAAAGGTTTTTTAAATGACTAAATTCGAACAGATATGACTAATGTGTTTTCTGATAATTTGTGCAGTAAAATGAATGCTGCGATGTCTGCGGAATTAAATGTCCCAAAGGATGTTCTACAGCCATTGCTAAAGGCTTCAAATTCGTCAACATTGAGTGAAGCCTTAGAAAAGCTTATTGTTGTTTCAAAAAGCGATGATGGACGATCAGATCTTGCATCGAAGCATATACTCCCAATTGTACTCCAGCTACTTCAGCATCTCTCGTATCCATCGGCACATCCTGTTCTCTTGTTGTCTCTTAGACTTCTCAGAAATCTATGTGCAGGAGATGCGGTGAATCAGAACTTGTTCATTGAGCAGAACGGTGCTGCAATCGTTTCTAGTGCAATCAATTCTGTGGGCTATGATTCTGATAATTCAGCTTGCACAATTGTACGCACTGCCTTACAGGTGCTAGCAAATGCTTCACTTGCCGGGAAGGAAAGTCAGCGTGTAATATGGGACCAATTTTTCCCTGATTTTTTTCTCAGAATCGTTAGTATTCGCAGAAGGGAAACTTGTGATCCTTTGAGTATGATTATTTGTACTTGTTGTGATGGAAACATTTACTTGTTTTCTGAGCTTTGCAGAAATCCAGGATTGGCTATCATTGTTAAAATTGTTCGTACAGCTTCAGAAGGTATTAAATTTTTTATTCAAATTTCATTAGCTTTACATGTTTTGGAGTCTAATTGGGGTCTCTATTATTATCTCTACTAGTTGGATTTGGAGAAGATTGGGTCAAGATACTACTGTCAAGAATTTGTTTGGAGGAATCTCATTTACCTGCATTGTTCCAGTATCTAAATGATGACTTTAACAAACTAGAAGATCATCAAAGTAGAAATATTCATTTTACAGGAGACCAAGCTTTCCTTTTGCGCATTGTGTCTGAAATTTTGAATGAAAGACTCGAGGATATTCATGTTGGTTCGGAGTTTGCTTTATATATTCTTGGGTTGTTTAAGAATGCTATCAAAGCTATCGATTTTTACACCAAGGGCCAGTCAAAGCTGCCCACTGGCGTCCCTTCTATTGATGTCCTTGGATACTCGCTCATTCTTTTGAGAGATGTATGTGCGCAAGGGAGTAAGACAGTTTCTGAAGAGAACGAAATTCTAGATGTTGTAGCTTCATTAGTGTCTAGGGGGCTTTTGGATTTGCTATTATCCCTACTCAATGAGCTTGAATTACCAACATCAATCAGGAAAACTATGAAACCGGATATGAACCAAGTGCCATCTTCTTATTCGCCAAAGATGTGTCCATACCAGGGTTTCAGAAGAGACATTGTTGCAGTCATCGGAAATTGTTTATACAGAAGGAAAAATGTACAAGATGAAGTGAGAAAAAAGAACTGTATATTTCTTCTTTTACAGCAATGTGTTCTCGATGACGATAATCCCTTCTTAAGGGAATGGGGCATATGGTGTGCCAGCAATTTGTTGCAAGGTAATGATGATAACAAGCAGATTGTTGCTGATATGGAGATGCAAGGCATTGTAGAGGTTCCTGAACTTGCTAAGCTAGGCCTGCAGGTTAAAATTGACCCCAATACTAGACGTGCTACGCTTGTAAATATAACTTGAGCTGCTTTAGCGTAGGGCGTAGGGTATTGACTTAGTAGTTTTAGTTGTGTGCTTGATGATATTGGGGGTAATGTAATGTCATAAATGTTTTCCACCCTTACCTTGCAACATGCAGGTCGTGAGTTCGATACCCTACAGTAGCATAATGTCAATTTTTTTTAAATGCAGTGCCTTCACGTGTGGGCAAATAAGGGTACATATATCCACCCCTGGCCCCTGGGTCGATCCCTCATAGCACCATTTGTAACATAAGAAATGTTCATGGAAATTAAAAAAGTTAAATATATTTAGATGCTTGAAATATTATTTTATTGAATAAAAATTTATGGAGAATAGGAAAGGAGAAAGGACCATAAGCATTAAAAATATACACAATAAAGTTAGTGAAAAAAGATATGAAGATCACCCATATTAAGAAATATTAAATTAAAATTAGTGGGAAAACGGGTTTTAACTTTCGAGTGCTCGTAAATTCGATGTCGGGACCCTGTTGCGAGTTATATTTTTATAAATTAAATTATTTCCAAGGAATATATCACCATAATCACTAAAATGCCTTTTGCTCAAGCGTAGCGGAAAGAATTCGCAAAAAAGAGAAGAAAAAAAAAGGTTGCAACACGAGGACTTCCCAGGAGGTCACCCATCCTAGTATTACTCTCGACAAGACGCATAAATATTTACCAGTCGCCCTGAGAACTGACATAGAGCCAAGCAAGGTGATGGAGGAAGCTGAGTCATGGACTGGAAGTGACACCCTACCATGTAAAGATGACAAGGAGCTCAAGTAGGAATGGAGCAAGTTGCATAGGCCGCGAAGTAAAGGTTCTAAATTAATCCTACAGGTCGAAGAAATCCCTTTAATAATTTCACTATTAATCGATTTCCTTTGTTGTAGAATTTCTAGCCATAAAATTAGCTTCCTCCCCTTGAGTTTCTATAATTAACACTAAATACTATTATTAGGAAAATTTTGAGGATTTTTAGGAATTTTTCTAGGTTTTCAGAGATTTTTAAGGGATTAGTTTTTAATTTTCTTTTTTAGTCCTTCCTCTATTTCTTTTTTTTTTCGTACGGTTGCTCTATTTCATATACATAGAGTTTAGTTAATCATCATCATTTTCTTTTCTTAATGTAGAAGCAGAAAATTAGAGATAAGGCAATGAATAATAAAAAAAATGAAAATCCCTAATATCATGCCACCTAATTGAAATCTTACGCCAACTCAAAAGGTTTTAAGATATTTTCTTTCTATTTTTATTGTTATTGTTATTATTATTATTATTATTATTATTATTATTATTATTATTATTATTATTATTATTATTATTATTATTTGATAAAATAATATAGCAAATAAAAAGATTAAGTTATTATAGGTAATTTAGCTAGACTTAATATTTAAATACAATATAATTATTCAATCGAAGGAGAGAAAAAAAATGAAATTACCAAAAATAAATTAAAAAAAAAACTTATAATATAAACCGAATATTTTATTTTAAGAGAAAAAAATTGTATAAAAAAATGAAGAACTTAAGAACGATTGGAATAAAATTTGGAACGACATTAAAAATAAAACGAAATAATTATTGAATTTGTCAACATATTTAAGATTAAGAAAAAAAGATCTGTTAAATTTTTTTCTTATAAAAAAATTAGATAAAACAACTACTAAAAAGAAGAGATAATTTCTCCTAAAAAAATAGCAAAATAAATTAAAATATCTCTATTAAACAAGTCACATGCGTTTTCTCTAGTGCAGTAAAACTCTCCTATTTTCACTACACTTTTTAAGGAATTATTTTACTGAAGGAGCTGATTATTTCAAACAAAACCTCTTAGTAAAACATGGAGTAAAAATCTTCTATTTTCACTCCAGTTC